>NW_019416332.1:498050-534184 GCF_000390285.2 Anoplophora glabripennis | reverse complement strand
ATCAACAAAAAGTAAGATAGTCCTAGGTGTGCAGAACCTTTAATAAAGTTCACCATTTTTTTACGGTGCTTTCAAAAATGCAGTAAAATACAGGGTGTTCCATTTAAAAAAATATAACTTTGATATGGTACGCTTTTCTTGGACACCCTGTATATTTCAAAATATTTTTAAAATGTAGCCGTAATCAACCTACACATACCCACCTATACAGGTTTCTGTAACATTTGCCGTTTGGTCACTAGCGACCGAGGCGTTACTGGTGGCCCACCCTGTATAATATATATTTTTTTAATAGCACCTAAAAAAGGAATAAATTATAGTTTTGATTTGTGTTTTACTCTGTTAGTGGCATTTACGAATATATTTGAAACTTGAAATATCTAAAATATTTTTCAAACCCAATACCAATTTTACTAATTTCTATTTGTCACAGTGTCATTCATATACACTATTTTATAAATAGGAAACTTTAAATTCATTTAGGCATAGTAATTATTTTACTATTGCCTTGCTTTACTTATCTACTAATAACCAATATTATTTCTTTTATAGCTTTCAAGATTTCCCATCGGGCCGTAAAATACTGTTTCGACGACTTGGACAACTTTGAAAAGGCTCCATTTCCAATAGACAGGGTTTGGCAATTAGTGAAAGAACATTTCAAGATAAAAACCCAGGCGGACATCCTCGACTCTTTCTATAAGAACTTCGACAAAGCTCATATCGCGTCCGTCTGCAAGAAACTCGCTGAACTGGCGAGAGGCGGCGACGAACTAGCACTCTGTATCTTTTCAGAAGCCGGTACATTCCTGGCCAGGAACATAAACGCGGTTATACCCAAAGCCGCCCCAGAACTGATGAACAAGGAAGGGGGAATCCATGTACTCTGTGTGGGTTCGGTGTGGTTAAGTTGGGATTTACTTAGGTCTGGTTTTGTGAGTTGGATAGAAAGTAATACTAAAATCGAAGAAATGTCGCTCATGCGACTGAAAACGGAAATGGGTGTAGGAGCTGCTCTCCTGGCATCTGATAGGTTGAATTTACCTCTAGATCGGGACTATTCTAAGAACTACACTATTTTCTATCCCTACAAAAGGGGTGTTTCTACCGTCAACAATGGATCCGCATAAATAAGTTCCCAGTGATGGATGTCAATAATAAAACAAAGGATAATTGCCAGTGATAGATTGTGAATATTATTCAAACACCTTTGCAGTGATGGGTTGTCTTTTCTAAATTATCTGAAACTAAATTAAATTTTAACATTGTGTCATATTACAATCATTTATTTTGTTAATCATCAAAATTAGATTACAGAAAATATCAAAAATGGAAAAATGTATCAGCTTTGAATTTTGTAGTTCATGCAATTTGGTTAACCTTTATTATAATTATTATTCATTGTTAGATATATCATTTTACATTAAGACATAATTTAGTTCAGAAAATTTTCATCAAATCATACCTCTGTCTATCTCAGTTATAGACTTATATAACTTATATATCGAATTATATTTTGTTCTATCAATTATGGTTATAAATATTTTTGATAAAATTGCATTATAATCTAGACTTTATATAAAAGATTCCTATTCATCCAACAGTTTAAAGTGCCCTCAAATTTTATTTCATTTGACCTCGTTCTGTTTTTTTTTTAATAAATAATGTTATTTTTATATTTCTATTATTTCTTGTTCTCAAAATGCCTATTACCATATATAAATTATAATACATATTGGGTCAATGGAGCAAAGTCGATGACATAATGTAATGTCATTTTTTATTCCAATTTTTTAATCTTTAAAGTCTAATCCGTTCAATTTAGTGTTATTTATTAAAACGAAAAATATGTTTGTAAGTCACAAAGAATAACATATCTGTTACTAAAATAATATCAAAACCAGAATTGCCCCTGCCACAGTGGCAAAATTGTTCCCGCTATAATAAAATATGATTCTAAAATAACAAATGAAAAAATTTGTTCACATGCGTCTAGTGCGAATAAAACAGTCTGGTCTTTTTTTGTATTCTGTACATGATTCTTTGCTATACCTACTCATGCAGATCGTATGTAATAAATTTTAAGAAAAGCTACCCTCGATTTCCTGTTTCATATTTTCCTTCATTCTTGATATACGTTTACTTTCCCATATAGCACAGACCATAGATCTAATACAAGGTGTCCCAAAATTCATGCAACAAAATTTAGTCATAGATTCTTAAGACAAATTTAGGGGACCCCGTATTTTTTCTTTTTGCCAACTGGCCCCCTCTTTCGGAGTTACAGCCTCCTGAAATCTGCCCCTAAGAAGTCTTTCTTATATCTCAAAACCATGTTGTATGAGAATTACTAAAGGACCTCGCACAAACCTTATGGAAAATGGCTTTCGGTCAAAATGGCTGAAATTGAAATATGATATAGCTCTCACCTTCCTGAGCAAAAGTTGTTATGGGCCCAAAGCGATCCTATGTGTAGGTTTAAAAATATAGAGCTTTGAAGCTAACGATTTCATAGCACGGTGCTGAATATAAGTGCAGGATAAGTGTATGTATCTTCCCTTTCTCCGTATATTCAGGGTGAGTCAGATTTTTTAGACAAACTTTAACAGGAGATAGAACACATGTTTTTAAAAAGAAAAGTTCCTATAAACATATGTCGTAGAAGGCTTCGTTTCCAAGATACAGGGTGTTGAATATCATTTTTTTTCTCGAATATTTATTATAACTTTTAAACGAATGCTTAGATTTTTTTCATGTTTGGGAGATAATGCCTATTAACTAAGGGGCATAAAACAAGCGATAAAAATGTTCAAAAACTTGTACATTGGCGGAGTGGAGGGGGTGTTCAACCACTTTCTTAAACAGAACTTCTACGCCAATGTCTATTTTTTTTAAAAACTATTATTTTCATTATCTGCATACAGTTTAACAAAAATAATGTCCCTTCTTCTGTTTCGAAATTCCTGTGCGTTTCCGAGTTATTTTGATTTTTATTGTTTGATAACTAAATTAATTTATTTATTATCAATTATCGGCTAAATATTTAATTCTTTCAACGAAACCTACCGAAATATGGTTTGTTAAGGATTCTAAAAAGCTGAAATCTCTTATTCTTTATATCTTTCCAATGTAGTCAAAATAAATGTTTGTTATATCAAGTCGTACTCAAATACAAGACTTTTATAAGTTGAAATCTGTTTAGTACACTAATTTTAACAATCCTTATTTATTATGTGCTGCGTAAATACTAATGTACTGCAACTAAATTACAAAAAAAAAANAAGGCTTCATTTCTGAGATACAGGGTGTTGAATATAATTTTTTTTTCTCGAATTTTCATTATAACTTATAAATGAATTCTTAGATTTTTTTCATGTTTGGGGGATAATGCCTATTGATTAAGGGGCATAAAACAAGCAGTAAGAATGTTCAAAAACTTGCACAGTGGCGGAGTGGAGGGGGTGCTCAACCCCTTTCTTAAACAGAACATCTACGCCAATGAATATTCTTTAAAAAAACTGTTATTTTCATTATCTGCATACAGTTTAACAAAAATAATGTCCCTTCTTCTGTTTCGAAATTCCTGTGCGTTTCCGAGTTATTTTGATTTTTAGTGTTTGATGTATTAAATTAATTTATTGCTTATCAATTATCGGCTAAATATTTAATTCTTTCAACGAAACCTACCGAAATATGGTTTGTTAAGGATTCTAAAGAGCCGAAATCTCTTATTCTTTATATCTTTCCAATGTAGTCAAAATAAATGTTTGTTATATCAAGTCGTACTCAAATACAAGACTTTTATAAGTTGAAATCTGTTTAGTACACTAATTTTAACAATCCTTATTTATTATGTGCTGCGTAAATACTAATGTACCTACTGCAACTAAATTACAAAAAAAAAACATTGAATGAACATTGATGTTAATGTTTATGGAGAAATTTTTTGAATTTATAACAATATTTAATTAACAACTTCTTAAAACTTTTTGGCAACTGCACAATAATGTATTGTATGTATGTAATGTAACAGATTTCAACTTATAAAAGTCTTGTATTTGAGTATATAACAAAAAATTATATTCAACACCCCGTATCTCGGAAACGAAGCCTTCTACGACATATGTTTATAGGAACTTTTCTTTTTAAAAACATGTGTTCTATCTCCTGTTAAAGTTTGTCTACAAAAAACTGACTCACCCTGTATATACGGAGAAAGGGAGATATACATACACTTATCCTGCACTTATATTCAGCACCGTGCTATGAAATCGTTAGCTTCAAAGCTCTATATCTTTAAATCTACTCATAGGATCGCTTTGGACCCATGACAACTTTTGCTCAGGAAGGCTATATCATATTTCAATTTCAGCCATTTTGACCGAAAGCCATTTTCCATAAGGTTTGTGCGGGGTCCTTTGGTACACAGGGGTTTTATAACGTGGAATCTCACAGTGCTACGCTTTTTGGCGAGAAACCCTCTTAAGACACTTTTTCGTGGGCCCCCTTGTCTTTGGAACCAGACAAATTTTGACGCAAATTTGATTTTTTTTTAAATTATTAGTATGCTAGAAAGCCATTGAATTTAGAAACATTTTTGTCTCTTGATATTTGTTTCGTAAAAATCAATGTTTTTGAGGAAAATGGCGAATCACGATATGCATTCGATCAAATTTTTGCATTTTTCTCGACGTTTTACGAAAAAAGTATAAAGAAACAAAAAGTTTCTAAATTTAATGGCTTTCTAGTGGTCTGATAATTTTTAAGAAATTTAAATATGCGACCAAATTTTTTTGGCTCCAAAGACAAGGGGGCCCACGAAAAATTGTCCTAAGGGGGTTCCCGCCAAAAAATAGCACCATCAGATTCCACCTGTCATAAAACCCCTGTTTACCAAAAGTGATTCTCGTACAACAGGGTTCTAAGATATAAAAAAAGATTATTCTTAGGGACGGACTTCAGGGGGTTATAACTACAAAAGAGGGGGCCACTTGGCAAAAATAAAAAATACGGTTCCCCTAAATTTGTCTTAAGTATCTGTGACCAAATTTTGTTGACTGACTTGATTTTGTGTAAACGATTAACTAAGATCCACTCTGACACATAATAGGGTTAATTCCTTCAACCCAAGTAGGTATCTTCCAAAAAGCCTAGCGAAGCGAGAGAGGTCAGCTAGTCCTTGATAATATACAGATTCTGTTGACCTGCACATTCACGCCTTTGAAAAGTTTGTATACTAATTGAGTCGTAGACAAAACCCGTGCCTATACGACCATTTGGCATCTACTACTCATGTCTGTGACAATTTTATACCAACTGCGCATGTCTGTGGCAGTTTTGTACTAACTGCGCTTGCGTGGGAGCATATAAATCGTTTGCGCATGACTGTTGCCTTTAAGTCCTAACCTATTTTCAATGGTAAGGTATCGGATTAAGAAAAGTAGAAAACATCCACGTTTTGGTAACCTTTTCTTTATTTGAATTTATTTTGATAGTTTTTTAAAGTTGTCAACTTTTCATTGACGGGTCTGTCAGTACCATCTGAAATCAGCAACCAAAGGTCTCCAGATTGAATCTGCCGGTATAATATATGAGCATCAAGCTGCAAAAAAGGGTATTTTAACCTCTGATGTCTAGAAATTTGTGCCTTGTGCCTTGTGGGCATGAGAACTTTTGATCAGGAGGTCGTGGGGAACATATTTCAGTTACAGTGATCTTAACCGAGGGTCAATTCCCATAAGGTCTGTGCGAGGTCCTTTAGAATAATACATGATTATATACGTAAAAAACCTAGTATTTTCTTCGTACAAAGTTAAGAAAATTTTCTTACATTAACATTTGTCTAAGAAAATAATAATCCCTTTTCTAAAATTTAGAAGAGCAGAAGAGAGAAACTTTCCTGTTTCCAAATAATTTCGTTATAAGTTTTAGGTACACTTTGATCTTGATTGTTTGCTTATGTTATAATGTTATTTAGTAATACCTACGTAGTGTCATTGTTGATCATCAATGCATAAATAGCAAACATGAATTTTTTGTATGAACTTGCGAATGATAATGGATTTGAGCTTAGGCGTCTGTATGCTGAGGCTTATCCTCCCAACCGTCCAGTTTATTTTCCTCAAATACTCACCAGATTTCATCAGTGGCTCCGAAGCAATGAAAATTTTGATAAAAACTCTATCAACTCTAGAAAACCTGGATCTGTTTCTACACACGTAGTAGATATTTGCAGGAAGTGGGAGAATACCTTGGAAGTAGAGTTTGGTAGATTGCGGTACATGTAGCTTTAGCCATCCTCTTGTCTGTAGAACCCTTAGGGAATAGCTATTATTGTACCCTTGCCAAATCCAAAGTACTCAGCCCATCGTATTAGATTAGCATTTTATGAATAAGTTTTGATAAAACACGATAGCTAAAAATTGTAATTTGTCAGCATTAATATTTTCAAGGAATGGAATTTTCTACTTTTATAACACAACATTTGGGCTGACAAGCATCCACCCACATGCTTTTGATGAAATATTAACAAAGCTTTAGTTTAAATGTCTGTATTGGCACTCTGGGAAACAGGTTAATAGGTCTGTTGTCGCGTAGTTACTTAAATCTTACAAATTTTTGCGAGGTGTTACCTCCAATACTTGTAGACGTGCAACTGAACGTCAGACACATTGGTATTCCTCATTTCTCATTGTCTTTAATTGAGGTTAGGTACCTTAAAAGTTTGGAGTATCCAGAATCAGTTAAGAACTTGCAAGTTATACTACAGCAAATAGAACAACGATGCAACACAATTTGAGAGGGCACACATTAAGATATAGAGCCTGTATTGACACAGAAAATGATTGCAACACCTTATCTCTAATGTATTGTTAAAGAAAAAAACATGTTTTGCTTCTCAATTTCATTTACCATCCATTCCTTTTCTTTTAAGGTTTTTTTTTACACTGCATGACATTAATTCGTAGGAACTTTTTGCTTCATTTTAATAAGTACAAATAGCATTCAAAAGTGATATATCTTCAATTTATGTTGTCATATGCATATATTCCGTATCTAAAAAAAAATATCTACTTTTTAAGTTATTTCACATTGATAATTTGAAGTTCATTCGAATTACATTCTGTAGTTTAAGGATAAATCTCTCAATCTCGAAAGGGTGATAAAATAAACTAGAATTCCGATTGTTCCAAAAATTAATTTAATAAATAAACACAAAGTCACATAGATAATATTTTTTTAAATTTTACATGAGGTATATGCATACAAACTATTATTGTCCATGTAGGCAATGTCCCAAGTCAAGAAACAATTTAAAATTTATTTTGTTTTAGATATTTGAAACCGTTTATTAAGATTACGGCCAGTAATAATTTTATTTAGATATTGAGAAACAAATTTTGAATAACATTAAAAAAGTAAGAGTGGTATTGTATATTATACAAAGTGAAAGTAAAATGCTTGACCAAACTTTAACGGATTCTACATTACAAAATAGCAAAAAAAATATTATATAAGATAATTGCAGCGATTTTCACTTAAATTGCAACTCTAAATAATATTGATAATAATGCTGCATGTGCATTTTTAGATAGAAATAGGAAAATGCCATGTACAGGCAGTTTTTGCTAGTAGCATTATAACGTCAATTTATTCTTGAAGTAGAAATAATATTTCACGTACTCGCGTTAAGTACTTATTAAAGTCAGTAAATGATCTTTACTGATTGACGATATGTCCTGCATCAGTAAGGCACTTAATGACCGCAGTGCTTATGACGTTTTTTGCATGCTCAATTATAGAATAAATTTAATGTAAAAATATACACGTTTATTAATTGAATGCCGATACTTAAGGGCGTGAATCCTTGGGTCATTTTAAGAAGAAAACTTAATATCAACATATGTCCTAAACCTCTTAATTTTTGAGCTACAGGGTGTTACAGTTTTAAGAAAAAATTTACTTTTTTATTATAATTTTCTTATCACTCCAGATATTTTTATGAAATTTTGTACACACCTATTAATCATTAAGGAGCATTGTTTGATGTAAAAAATGTTTTAAAATCTTTGCCAATGACGTCCGTACGAGGTTTGAACTAAACATTTTTGAAGAAAAAAATGGTACGCCACTGCTTTTTCTAAAAACTAAAATTATTTTTAAAATCTCCATTTATTTTACAGCAAATTCGGTCCCTAGACTTACTCTCGTACGACGCACCATTTGCACGTAAAAAAATGAAAACCAAAAAAAGTTTTTTCCCCAAGTTCATTGAGACTGCTTTTGATATTTTGTTGCCATTTTGTAGACACCCACCATGCGTGGAAACACTTTTTGTGGGGCAAAAATTAATTTTCTACTTTCACAAATGACGTTCACGTAGGCATAATATTAAATGTTTGGATAGAAAAAACGGTAAGCTCATTAAATGCCCCCTTAAAGCAAATGAAATAAAAATTAGTAGGCTGGGTAAAGTGTCATAATGTATTTATTATGTATTTACAGTAGTTGTTGAAAGTGTCCTCCACCCACACGTATGCAAGCATCTACTCTTCTTCGCATAGACTGACGTACATTTTCAAAAATTCCTGGGGTGTCTCTTATGGTTTGGCAGCATACTATTATACGATTTCGTAACTCTTCTTCGGTTTGAATCGGCACTGCGTACACTAAGCTTTTCAGATGACCCCAGAAAAAGTAGTCTAAACTATTAAGGTCGGGAGATCTGGGCGGCCATGACTGCGTTCCTCCGCGGCCTATCCACCGATCGCGATAGTTGTGATTTAAAAATTCACGCACCCGTAAGCTAAAATGTGGAGGCGCACCATCGTGCATTAGCCACATCTGGTTTCTTAATAAAAGAGGAAGGTCTTCAAGCATTGGCGGCAGATCTTCTTCAAGAAAGTGTAAATACGATTGTCCATCTAATCTTCTTGGGAGAAAAAATGGGCCTATCAAATAATCGTCAATAATACCAGCCCAAACATTTATTGAAAACTGTTCTTGATGATTTGATTCAACAATTGCAAAAGGGTTTTCATCCGCCCACAAATGGTTATTATGGAAATTTCGTATTGAGTTTCGAGAAAAACTAGCTTCATCGGTAAAAAGAATGTACCTGTCAAATAACGGATTTTCCAGCAGCTTTTGAAGAAACCACTCACAGAAATTAATGCGCAACGGGAAATCTCTAGGGAGTAATGCCTGGACTCTTTCAATGTGATATGGATATAACAAATTTTCGATAAGAATTTTCCAAACAAGTACGTGTGAAACATTAAATGTTGCCGCGATTTTCCTCGTGCTAGTTTCGGGGTTCTCCTCAATTTCATGTAAAATTCCTTCTTCAAGTTCCGGTGTTCTTACTGTTTCAGGGACTCCTTTAGCACTGTGGTCTACTTTTAAATTTCCGGTTTCGTGAAGACGTCTATGAATCCCAGAAAATGTTCTCGGATCGGGTAGTACGCGATTTGGATACCGCTCTTGGTATATCCTCCTGGCTTCGTATGCATTTCCGTCGGCAACCCCATAAGTAAAATGCATGTCAGCTAATTCACCGATTGTAAAATTTACCATTTTTTATGAGATTTTACCTCCTACTCTAATAATTTTTTAATAATGAAAAATCAATGTCAACTTTATTGCGAAAAGAAGCGTAAAAAATTATGGCACTTTACCCAGCCTACTAATTTTTATTTCATTTGCTTTAAGGGGGCATTTAATGAGCTTACCGTTTTTTCTATCCAAACATTTAATATTATGCCTACGTGAACGTCATTTGTGAAAGTAGAAAATTAATTTTTGCCCCACAAAAAGTGTTTCCACGCATGGTGGGTGTCTACAAAATGGCAACAAAATATCAAAAGCAGTCTCAATGAACTTGGGGAAAAAACTTTTTTTGGTTTTCATTTTTTTACGTGCAAATGGTGCGTCGTACGAGAGTAAGTCTAGGGACCGAATTTGCTGTAAAATAAATGGAGATTTTAAAAATAATTTTAGTTTTTAGAAAAAGCAGTGGCGTACCATTTTTTTCTTCAAAAATGTTTAGTTCAAACCTCGTACGGACGTCATTGGCAAAGATTTTAAAACATTTTTTACATCAAACAATGCTCCTTAATGATTAATAGGTGTGTACAAAATTTCATAAAAATATCTGGAGTGATAAGAAAATTATAATAAAAAAGTAAATTTTTTCTTAAAACTGTAACACCCTGTAGCTCAAAAATTAAGAGGTTTAGGACATATGTTGATATTAAGTTTTCTTCTTAAAATGACCCAAGCATTCACACCTTTAAGTATCGGCATTCAATTAATAAACACCCTGTATAAATCAAACATGATGAAGTGTTCGCTTTGGTTACTATGAGATCGAATATTTATTGTCAAGTGACATCTGCTGTCATTAGAAATTTCTCCAAGATAATATCTTTACCATTGCTCAAGCTTCTTGTAAGTTATGACAAAGAGAGATATCAGAAAATCTTCTAGCTATTTGCAGCATGGTGTAACAAGAAAAAATTTGAAAATATCACAGGAAAGGTAATGCTAGCCTATTTTGTTTCAAGATATGAAACCCTAAAGTTTCCAGGAAGCTTATGGTCTGAATACTCTGCTCAAAGCCACAATATTTTTCTTTAACACTGTTGATGTTTCAAAATATGCTACGTTAATTGCAGAGCAAATATATTGGACATAAAGTGAGAAATCAAGAATCTTTATCAGAAAACACATGTACAAGTTTTTAAATAATTTTTCTGATGAAGTTTATTTAAATATAAAAGTAGGAATAATATTTGGAGTAGCAGGGGCGTGCAGAAGGGAAGAAATACATAATATGAAAATAAATGACATTGAAGATAAACGTGTATTTATAACAGTAAATATTCCCGACACTAAAAATATATCACGAACGTTTGCAATAACCAATCAGGCAAACGAGACAGTTAATAATTTGGAATTTTATAAAGAATTTCTAGCACTACGACCAAAACAGGCAAAGTTAGCTCACTTATTCTTGGAAATGCGAGATGGGAAGGTCACAAACCAGGTAGTGGGTAAAAATACCACAGGAAGTTGGCCCAGTAAAATTGCACATTGCTTAAAATTGCTGCTCAATCAACTTATACTGGACACGCATTCCGAAGTGCCACTATTCTTTCAAACCAAGGAACAGATTTATCTTAGGCCTTAAAAGGTACAATAGGTGGCGTTCACCCTCTGTAGCTGAGGAATATATCTAAGACTGTGGAAAATAAAAATCAATTTTCAAACAAAATTCTCGAGGAAATTCTGCGGGAACGAAAAATGATACCGCAGCCCAGAGTGTTATTACAAAATGTGGTGCAGCAACTATAAACATCATGTTGTTTTAAACCAGAATTATATTCCTCCAGTAAAAATTATTCAAATTCAACAAATTTACCTGAGTATGCAAAAATATTTACATGCGTGTTTTTGTAACCAACTTGAAGAATTGATATTCACCATTAAAAGTTGGTCAAGCGTTTAGATATACCGTGTATAAATAATCCTGACCATCCAATATATTATATCTACATGACATCCAACCGACGTAGATAATTAGAAGTGGTTGGTCAGTTTTATTAAATAGAATCGAATAAATCGAAAATAAATACGTTGGTTTCTTTGGTGCCATAAATTTCTTAACAATTATAGACATTCCTTAAATAAATAATTAAAGATATGTTTTCGTCGCTCACAGTTTCGCCGTTTTCGATTTGCCGACCACAACAAATATTTTCTGAAGGAACATGGTGGCATTGCTAGAACCTTGTTGGAACCACTTTGGTTTGGGCCAGTAAACGAAAATGTAGTAAACTGGAACCGAGGACAAAATCATAAGTACACCCATTCCAGTTTCATACGGACTGGCAGCCATTGGTACGGCAGTTACGAAAATTGTGCAGAGTAGGTAAAGTATTGGCCAGAAAAGGCTCACTTTAATAGGTCGTTCTAGATCCGGCTGCTTCCATCTCAACCAAGGAAGGCACAGTACTGCTACTCCAATACTTAACTGAAATTTAATAATAGGTAACGATTAAGTAAATAAAGATTGTCATGGTTTAGAAGTAAAGTCGCGCGAATATATAAAAGATACAGGAGATACAAATGAGATATAAATGAAATTCAGCAGGGCTTCAGACAGTCAATAGCAATAATCTAATATCTGATATAGGAAATAATTTTTGGGCTCACGCAATGGCCGAGATACAGAATACAATCCAGAATTTTCTTACAAAATAAAGAATTTGTAATTCTGGAGATAATATATTTTCTAATAGAACTTTTCAAATGAGATAAAAAAAGGATAGGTACCTACTCTCGTTCAATATTGAAATAAGCACCATTTTCGAGGCGTCCTAGATTGTTCGTAATTTTACTCACACTACACTAATAAAATTAAGAACATTCATGCAAAAATAATTTTTATAAATAATAATAGTCGCAAAATGTTAATATTAAATACATTATACAGGGTGTCCCGAAATTCATGCAACAAAATTTGGTCATAGATTATTAAGACAAATTTAGGGGACCCGTATTTTTTCTCTTTGCCAACTGACCCTCTCTTTCGGAGTTACAGCCCCCTGAAATCTGCCCCCAAGAAGTCTTTTTTATATCTCAAAACCATGTTGTACGAAAATCACTAAATTTGGTACACAGGGGTTTTATGACATGTGGAATCTCGCAGTGCTACGCTTTTTGGCGACAAACCCCCTTAAGACACTTTTTCGTGGGCCCCCTTGTCTTTGGAACCAGAAAAATTTGGTCGCAAATTTGATATTTTTTTAAAATTATTAGTTTGCTAGAAAGCCATTGAATTTAGAAACTTTTTTGTCCCTTGATATTTTTTTCGTAACGCAATGTTTTTGAGGAAAATGGCGAATCACGATATGCTTTCGATCACATTTTGACATTTTTCTCGAAAACATTGCGTTTTTTAAAAAAGTATAAAGAGACAAAAAAAGTTTCTAAATTTAATGGCTTTCTACTGGACTGATAATTTTTAAGAAATTTAAATATGCGACCAAATTTTTTTGGCTCCAAAGACAAGGGGGCCCACGAAAAATTGTCTTAAGGGAGTTCCCCACCAAAAAACGTAGCACCATCAGATTCCACATGTCATCAAACCCCTGTGTACCAAATTTAGTGATTCTTCTACAACAGGGTTCTGAGATATAAAAAAAAGATTATTCTTAGGGGCGGACTTCAGGGGGCTGTAACTCCGAAAGAGGGGGCCACTTAACAAAAATAAAAAATACGGGTCTCCTAAATTTGTCTTAAGAATCTGTGACCTAATTTTGTTGCATGAATTTCGGGACACCCTGTATATTAATCAAGGACATATTATTTATGTGTCATTTGATACATTCTTTCAGAAAATATGTATATCACTTTTTCGATAAGGCCATAAGGTTTACTTTAAACAAAAACCCTCGACTATATCCCCTATTTCCACCAATGTATACATATACATTGTTTGTTTTGGATTTCGTGTAATTTCAGAATTTTACATTGTAAAAATGTGTTTTTGGTAGAACACTTTTACCACCCATGCGATGTATCATTTTCGATACCTACGTAGGAAAGAATCTGATTATAATATGTTCTACTTTGTGATTCAGTTTGACACCATATTTTAG
This sequence comes from Anoplophora glabripennis, assembly GCF_000390285.2. Taxonomy (NCBI): domain Eukaryota; kingdom Metazoa; phylum Arthropoda; class Insecta; order Coleoptera; family Cerambycidae; genus Anoplophora; species Anoplophora glabripennis. The sequence continues at coordinate 520,520 of NW_019416332.1, read as the reverse complement.
GCACACTCTGTATTTTCAAAACAGAAACACTATGTGATATTCCATTGCAATTTATCTAACAGAGCAATGTTTTATACCGGGTGATTTCACTTTAAATACAGCATAGCAACTGCAGGACTAGATTAATTACCAGAAAATAAGTAGAGTTTGCTCTATAAACTTTATTATTGCGGGAGTCGGTATTCCAGATACAGGGTGTTAAAATACAACATATTCACTTAATTAGACCTTTTATTGATTTTTTTATTAACCTTGTGACTTAACCAGTGGCGTGCTACTGGAGGTGCCACCCATTTTCCCAAGAAATACGCCACTGACGGTTTTCTGTAGACATAATGTTACATTGAAGTACTGTTACGTTAATTGAAGGAAACATGTTTCTTGGTGTTTTTTAACAGTAGCAGCCGTTTCGGAGATATTTGGGCTTGTTTTTACGTTTTATTGAATTTTCCTAATAAATTAATACATTTATTTGATGAAAACCTCCTGGTTTTATCCAGTGACGTGCTACTAAAGCGTCCGCCAACATTTCCCAAGAAAAGAATGCGCCACTGGCGGTTTTTTGTAGAAATAATTTATGGAAAGAATATCAAACTAAATAATAACATTAATTAGCAAATAGGTCGAGTAAGTAGTTAAGTAACGAGTCCTACGGCAATAATTATCCAAAACGAAGTCCTTCCGCATCGATACACTTCTGACATACGAGTATTCTAATCAGGTTATTTATAGAGGAACTTATCACGATATGATTTTCCCTGAGCAGATTGCAATTTTCCTTTATTCTTTGCCACAATTCGTCTCGTGTTCATAAGGACTGCAGTTTTAGGAATAAATAAACAAAGCTAGTTAAAATACTAAAACGAGATTATCGTAAAGCTGATAATGTAGACAAAAGAATCAATTTTTGCAGATGGATTTTAAACAAATGAATATGTGAACTAATTTTATGGTCCGCATTATGGAATTATGGTCCGCAAATAAGTAAATTATCATGTTTAAAGTAGGAACTTTATTTTCTTTATACATATTATAAATTAATTGTGCGCCGCAGTACATCTGGTAAAATCGCAAATTTTCTTTAATTTTGTATTTTTCCGTTTCCTCTTTGTACGGTGATCAATCCTTCTTTAATTATGCAATAAATTGTCGTTTTTTATATCTTTCCTAACTTTTTTATCACATGGTTCACTATTTTCAATTCTCAAATATTCATATTATATTTAATATAATACATCGACTTTGGACGTGTAAATCTTTGTTTTTAACTATTGAGTTTGTTTCGATGCTTTCAACAAAATTCATTTCCACTATTTGGGGATTTTCCTGAGTTATTTCGTTGTCCTCCGCTTCAAAGAATCTTCAAAGAGCCACGCTAAATTACTAGATAACATTTATTTTAATAACTATTACCCTTTACTGGTTACGATATGAACAATATGAACAAATAATAGTTTTGTTCGCAGAGCTATTCGTACCAGTTTGGGATCAGTCAGAAGCAATCGTCTAGCTACTTCTTTTATGCTATGCTTGTGGGAAGTAGCAGAGAAAGTAGCTGGACGACTGCTTCTGACCGGTCCCGAACTAGTTTGAACGGCTGTGCGAACAAAGCTAATAATATCAACAATGCTCTGCACTGCACTGTCAACGCGTCAAAGCTAAGTGAATCCGTGTACCATACAAAAAAATTATTTACGACCTAGTGGACCAATACAGATTTGCTTTGATGACCAGCGCGCCGCCGTCAATTCTACATCAGGCGGACTAGTTTACCGATACCGGACTCGCCGAATTGCTATTCGAGTATAAATTACGTGACACATCATGTTCAAAGCATAGGGAGAAATTTCAGGAGAAGTGCATACGGTTCTGTGCTTTAAAATTATGGCATTATGGTCCGCAAATAAGTAAATTATCTCCTAAACGGCTGCTACTATTAAAAAACACCACTTAGTTGTTACGATCTCAATTGGAACCGCATAAAAACATTTAACTCATAAATTCTACGGAATCCATAGACGTCCAGAAAAATTTAGCCCTGTCTTGTCTAGATATACTATATTCCGAGCTATATTACCATATTCGTAACAACTATACCTAAGTATATTATTTCTACAAAAATCCGCCAGTGGCGTATTTTTTTCTTGTGAATGGAAGCGGCTCCTACAGTAGCATGCCACTGGTTAATGCTACGAGGTTACTATTACATTCAATAAAAGGTCTAATTAAATGAATACACTGTAATAAATTTCATTCAAAACGTTCAGCGTTATATGAAGATATGACAGAAAACATATTTTTTTTTGGAAACTTGAACAACCTATACCTCGAGTACCACCTCCCACAGAAAAAAGTTTTTAGAGAAAACTGTTATTTATTGGCAACTAATCTACTCCTGTAGTTTCTGTAAAGTGAAATCACCCTGTATTATAAATCCAGTAGAAATGGTGAAAACTTTGATCAACATCACTATAATAATAACCAAATATCTAAGAGGATATGCTAAGTGACAAAAAAAAATATGGCAAAAAAGAAAATTAAACCAATATTTTCAAAATTAGAAAAAGGTATACTTTTACATGATTCAAAGTCAAAAAACAAATTAATTTCACAATTTAAAATTCTGTTTTAAAACCTTCGTTTCAATATCTCTTTTACATTTCATTGTCAACATGTTCCAGATTCTTCAAAATATCTAAGTATTTAAAAAAGTTAGTGAGAGTTTTAATATTTGAAGATAATATGAGTCATTCCTATTTAATTCACCCTATACATGTTTAATAAAATTGTTAATCTGTAAAACAAATTAATTGTGGTTTTCAATACGTAAAATTTTTTGTTTTATTATAATAAAAATTTTTAAATGTATTAGTAATAACACAAGTCATATTCTGTTCTGATTATTCTTTATTTATGTAAGTATCTCTGAGAGAGAAAGACTCATTTCCTGATTTTCATCGATTTGTGCAATGTGACCTTTCTAATATCCTTGCTATTCCAACTTCTTTCATTTTCTATTCTTGTATGAAAGAGATGTTTTTTATTTCCAAAAGACTTCTTTATGAAACAAAATATCCAAACAAAAATAAAAATGTAATATTTCAATTACATGTATCATTCAACTGAATTTTTTGTTAAGGACTACTTCCGAATTGAAAGGAAATGTGACTTTAAATTTTAAATAAGCTTTTATAATAGAGATTCTTTAAAATTTAAAACAATATTTAATTTCGTAATGGAATATTAATTAAAAACTAATTTTACACAATTTCGTACAAAATAGAAAGTACAGAAATTGATTAAACAATTAACACACAACAACATAACAAACAATCTACTAAAACTTTTATTTCCCCATAATAAAATTCTGACACGGTTTTGACTGAAATAAAAATTAATCATTAAAAGTTACTTACCCATGTAGCGAAGCCTACATAATTTATCAGTGCGTCAATATCTGATACCGTTAAATATAACATCGACAGAAGTGCCTGGAAAATAAAATACAAATAAGAAAATGAGTTATTAATAAAGGTAAAAGTACTACATATAGGGGGTATCCGAATGGGTAATAGTTCTGATATAGTTTCCTTGAAAGAAATTGAATCCATTTGGAAAGTTATCATAGTTCAATTTTATTAAATAACTGTTACTTTCATAGATATTTTAAGGAAATTTGACATAGCATGGTTTTCAGGGTAGCCGAAGACGCCAAAAATAACTATTCCTATATTCTAGGTAAGAAATAAGCTCATATTTATGGTCGGCTATTTTATCCCCCATCCCCCTCTCCTCTACTTTTACTAGATTTCATTGAAATATCTTAAAAATTGAAGTTTTTTAACAAATTGAAAACAGAAAAATGTCTTTAATGCCCATAATTTTTTAACTAAACAATGCTACGGATGTAACTTAACCTAAATTGGTTTATTGTCTTCCAAGGAAATCAAGTGTAGCTCATTCGACTTCGGGCACCCTGCATTCTACATATATCAATTAAAAACGTTTCTCTCTCAATATTTCAGAAACTGTGCGAAATATAAAAATAACTAACAGATGTGGTCAATCTAGGCTAAAAACTGGTGTGTGGTGCATACTGGTTAAAATTATGTACTGGTGTAAACTTACTGATACGGAAAGAGGATAAATTGTAACAATTGTAATAAGTAAATGACACAGTTTAAACTGCAAAAGATTACTCATTTATAACATCCATATTTCTAATAGCCAATTTCATAATGAAATTTAAAACTGCTTTAAAAATTAGAGAAGTTTTAGGGATATGGTAAGGGTTAACATTTTTTTAACTTAAGATCCATATTTCTAACAGCCAATTTCATAATGAAATTTAACTGCTTTAAAAATTAGAGAAGTTTTAGGGATATGGTTGGCAATATGTACCAGATTCGGTCGCTGACGCAGTAACTCGTCATTGAAATATTTGAAAAACTTGTTTCCATATTGATTTAGCCATACCCATATACAGGTCTAGTCGAACTAACCGTGCGTGCGTGGAGGTGATAGAAATATATACGACCAGTTGAATAATGCACACGCGAGGAAACGGCTTATAACACACTGGGCGACTGGGCAATAAATCTCAGTTGTTAATGAGTGGTTGACAAATTGCCTAGCAGTGCAGTGCAGCAATGTGGAATTTGGTGTGATTCAGGTAATTTTAATTTGTTATAGGCACCTTCTATTAATCTATCTATAATAATAATTAATTAATATTACAATTGCTAAAGGGAGAAATAAATGGGATATTTTGTTTACAAATATTATTACAACATGGCATTTTGGACACCTTTTGAAACGAAACAAAACGAAATTTACCATCAATATAATAACATTGTTTGAGGACATACATAATTGAAATAAATAAAATATGTTGTTGGCCAAATGAACAGCCAACTAAATACAGGCCACGAAATATACATATGTATTATTTAATGAAAGGATTAAAATACCGAAGGCAAATTAATCAATAAATAGAAAGACGCTATGGAGAAATTCATAACGTTAGTCGTTTGATGTTTTGAAGGCAGTTACTTGGGACTTGTGGCGTTATATGTAAAATATCGTGAACTTAAAAATAAGGTATACAGGGTGTTAAAAATGTAGGTCAACCCGTTAGTAGTAAATTTAGACGAAAATAATGGGACTTTTTCATACCACTTTTCATTTAAGGGCCTCTCAAGATACTGGATGGTGAATTTTCTATAATTTTATGCAAAAAGAGAGATAATACAAACCTGAAGTTTACCTATTACTACTTTAGTAGGTAACTATGAAGGCAAGTGCACAATCGATTTTATGATATCTATCAATACACATACCTACAACTCCATTTTCCGATTTATCAGAGTGAAATATTTTCGTAGCCGTTTTTGTTTTGTTTTATATCTATAATGAAACAAATAATAATAAGTTCAGCTACTTTATAAGTTCATATTATAATATGGAACCATTATACAGATCAGTCGAAAGAGTAAAGTTGTTTTTCATGGACGAATACAACAAATAACATAACAAAATATGTCTGAATATATATCTACACATTCTGTAAAATACGTAGTGACTAAAAAGCTTGAGTGTCACTGATGCTATCATTAATCGCTCAAACACAAAAACACAAATTGTAACTGTATTCTTGTCTAGATCAGTAAACATTTAAAGAGGACTTAAATAAGGAAGCTGCAAAATATACTCACTCATGTATAACTATTATCTTCATTAAATATTCTCCTTACTTTTCCCATGAGAAATATAATGAATGTATACTAAAGAATTTTTCATATATGTATTTCATATACTAAAGAATTTTTCATATATGTTTATAGGTATATAAAATTGCTCGAAGAATTTTTATTATTGCGGCTGACTAGAAAGGCTGGCGTTTTATGGACAAGAAATGGTACTTTTAATAAGACAATGACAGAACAAGTATAGATCATCCAGGAAATGACGAAGCATAACACTAAACTAGAGCAATTTCCTTTAACTTTTCACATTGAAAGATCACAGAGTAAACATCAGAAAAACGTACCTTTCCTGTTTTGTCCAGCAAATTTGTAGATACTCAATAACTGAATGCATGTGTTAACAGTTTCCTAAAGCATTCTGTGGGGTGTGATTATGTTTACAGTAACGTACACGATTTTCTGTAGGTTCAACAGGCGTGCAAAATTTAGGAAACGTAAGATAAACATATGAGGTAAAAAATATGCGTTTATTTCCTTATTTTGAATGTATTGTCAGTTGTCTTATACCCTGGAGAAAAGATATTGTTTCTAACTTGCTTAGAAACGCCCACCTTAACACTATTGCGTTATAAATTGGAATAAAGAATGCAATTGGTGGCATTGATTTCAAATTTTAGTAAAGCAAAGACGGGGATATTTATGTACGATCAGCTCTGACATCAAGTAAGATTACCTAAATTGGATTTAAAGTATCTAATATTGCAGTGGCATAAATCTAAGGTTTCCCAGCAGCAACAGCTATTTAATTAAAAAAGCATTTCTCTATTGATACCTACAACAGTTTAAATCGTGACTAAATAATAATACTGGGAAGTATTAAGGACCATTTAATGGTGCAGCTAAACAATTTCTCCAAACCGTTCTGCAAATATAAACAATAATAATATATTTATTTTAAGCCAAAAGGAATAAATAACAATAAAAAAATGTATAGTTCGATATTTTCCATAATAGCGAAAAATAAGGTCATAATACAAATTGGCTTTAATTTTTATATCATGGGCAAATACTTCTTCATCGTCATAGACCAGTACAATCTTTGTGCACCCATAAATAAGAAATAATGTAAAGGCGCGTATCTAAAAGTAGTTTTAATTTTTACGTTTTGGACAAGTAAGTTATTTTTCTTCATTTGAACTTAGACCAATATGGTATTCGTGCACCCATACTTTGCAAATAATGTTGAAACGTATATTGATTCAAGCAAACAGTTAGTTACAGAACCTTCAAAAATGTTTACAAGCCACGAAATTGTCAAGTCTAGGCAACCAACAATGCAGGGTTGGTACTGATAACGAAAATTCCCTAAATCTTGGCGTCATCGATATTAATTATTCGTTTACAGTGAACAATGACAAATCGTTACATCTACGTTCGAGATAATGCGAACACTGATTAGCTGAATAGAATCTCACGAAAAATTACACACATTACAGTCGGTGAAACAGAAATTTAATTGCCAACATGAAGGAAATAAAATTACTGTTCTATAGACCGCTTTCAAACTTACTATATCTCATGGATAGGCCATAGATGAATAGTGCGACACTAACTATGCTTTCATAGTACTTATAGATTAGTAGGTCGATTGCTGCCAGTATTTAGAAAGCAATACCAGTAGCTATTGAGTACCATTGACAAATAAGATGTAACATTCTTTATAGTTTAGATCTCACTCACTTCCCTGAGATACATGACAAAAGAAATTTAGCAACCAATCAACGCTAGAAAATGTCTTTTGAAACGATCTGGCTGTACTTTTAATAAACCTTCTGGAATTCTGAATAATTTGTACAAAAATTCAATAAATTTTTATCTCGAATTAGTTAAATTTTTAAGTTAATCCAAGATGAAGAAAAATGATCTAGAATGATTTTCCTATGACTGAAGGTAGCTTATGGCATTCCTTAAGCTTTTGGCATTCCCTATTATGCCATTAAGCATGCATTGGGAGATGTATGGAAAAAATGATGGTGAATAATGAAATTCAGGGCTAGGGTTGGTTCATGTGAATGAAATATTTAAATTCACCAGTAGAAAAGAATCAATTAATTGAGTATGAGAAAAGTCAACACTACAAAAGAACTGAAGAAGAGTCCACGTTTGATAAACCTTAGACACGAGGAAGTTAAGGAAAATATTCCCCAGAAGACTTCTGTACATTGTGAAGGGAATAAATGGACTTGTCAAATAGACACATTGGGCCAGAATTGGATACAATACCACAGATTATTTGAAGAACCGACCCGCGTGGTACTAAAGGAATAACATTCAAAACTTACCATTATTAATACCGATGGTGTTGGTGTCATCCTTTGAGCCTGGATCATAGTCAAGACCTCTGGCATCTGTCCGTAGCAAGCTCCCGCGTAAAATAATCTTGAGGAAGTCAACAGGATTCCATTCACCGCTCCGAAAGTAGAGAGAGCCACAAAAACAGGAATGGTCCATGCAAATGGACCAAACACCCTATTCGCGAATGTGACAGCAACAGCTTTTGATCCCAATATTTCGACAGGAGAAAGTGTGGTGTAGAATGCAATGTTGGTCAAAACATACACTATCGTAACCAGAGTACAGGAAATCGCTATAGCTAATGGGAGATTTCTGCAAAAATAAAATATTATAGACCTATGGATGTACCTACTTGTACAGTGCATCCCATTTTCTAGGTCATGTTAAGTTACTACTAAAGCACAAAAGTGGTTGTTTTCGTGAATACGACATTTTTGAGAGATATCCTCAAACCACAAAAGATTTTCGATACGTTTTTTACTTTTGGAGTTGGTTGGATATTTTTTAATATTGACCATTTAGTAGGTACTTCTTTTTCGCGTAGAATCCAGCGGCATACTTTTTTTTTAACAGCTATAATGAATTTCGACGTACAGATTCAGCATTTTTTTTTTTTAATTATAGTCGGTCTCGACCTTAATTAACAAGAACATGTTTTGTGCTTTTTATATAGTTTGTGATACTTATCTAATAAAAAAGAAAGAACCAGTTTTTACTCTAACTCTGGAAAAAGGATAAAGTTGGTCATGACTAACAACAATTGCGCTACTAAAGAGAACCGGATGCCATTTTTGTATACAGGGTGGTCCGAATTTCACGCAGGAAACTTCGAGAGCAAATAGATCTCTTTAAAATAATACGTGTTTGCTTTATAAACATAGGTCTGGAACGGCATCGTTTTGGAGATACAGGGTGTTGAAGTTGTCAAAAAAAAAATTGATTTTTTGTTTATATCTCCGGAATCTATTAACCGATCTCAATAAAATTTGGTTCATATAATGTATGATAGTAGGCCTTATATTTCATGAAATATGAGCTTTAAAGGTTCAACCAGTGGGGTACAACTGAACAGGGGTCACCCCTTTTTTACAAAAAAAAACCTACGTCTCTGCATTTTTTACATGTCATTGTAACTGATTTATATTTCAATGCATAAAATACGTAAAAAAGGTGACTTTAATTTTTTCCCTAAGATTAGCCGTTCTCAAGTTATTCATACCAATACAATGCCCTTGTGGCAGACACTTCTAACGATAATATTACAAGAATATTTGTTTATGTTTAAAAGTAAGTGCAATTATTTACATTCCTTTCTACACCACCTGTAATGTGCGATATAAACAAAAACATCATTTTTTTTAAACCTCAACACCTTGTATTTCTAAAACGGGGCTGTTCCAGACCTATGTTTATAAGGCAAACACATATTATTTTAAAGAGATCTATCCACCCTCGAAGTTTCCTGTATAAAATTCGGACCACCCTGTATAGCTTATTACGGAGAATAACAAAATCATATAGTCGGTGACACTTTTTACTTTCTGGGATAAGTATGACAAACAACATATTTGGAAAGTGCAGAACACCCTCTTCTCAATTAGGCCATAGCCAGTTATGATTTTCATGATTCCAGATAAAATACGATAGTGTAAAAATTCAGAAAAATCCAACTGTAATCGCTACTGGGGTCACCCCAAATTTGAAAAATTGTATTGTTTACACTATAACAACTGTAAAACTAAGAAACATCGAAAATCTGTTTTGACCTGAAGATTTCTCTCAAAAATGTTGCCAACGTTTTTGAAAATCGCAGCTTTCCACCGTTAGTTAACAGTGATACTCTAGTATGACATCGAAAATGGAAAATGGAACGCTCTCTACACCATCGACCTCTATAAAAATATGGATCATTATAGATTTAAAAAGTTAATTAATTGTGCGCAGGGAAGATCTAGTTCTATGCATAAATGCCCATATTTCGAATTATTCTGGAACAGTACGTTTCACATATTTTCTACATTTGCATTTAATTCATATAAATATAGTTAACTAAAATAGGTACCTAACTAAATAACTGTTAATTGTGCAGAAAATTCATAATTACAACACAATAAAGAACGCAAAACCCATAGCACAAAACAAACGCTTAATGAGCATGTGCAAAACCTTTCTGACATAAAAATTTATATTATCAATTCATTAACTCATCTTACAATTTCGGTCAAAGAAACGCATTTTCTGCACACCACCATTATTCATATTTTACTAGAGATCGGATATGTAAATGTTTTCATGGATTTATATATAAAAACATAAGTAAAAATAGAAATATTTTAGAAGCTTACCTAACTGGATCTTTCAGTTCTTCAATAATAAAATTTAAGTAATTCCTAAAAAAATGAAAGAAATTCTATTAACTACAAATTACTGTACATTTTAAAAAAAGAAATTAAATTTTATTGCAATTTCTGTTATATTCGGTCAAGGTATTTAAGATATTTGTAAAAGCTCACAATAAAATTTCTTTCTTTCTTCTTACCAATTAAATGAATTATGCAGTGAAACATTTATATGACGGTACATAACTTTTATTATTATTTTGTTTTTTTTTTCAAAAACAAATTCTGAAAGTTATCAAACATATATCATCGGGTGGATCTTTCTGTAAAAATAATTTATGATAAAAAGCTTCCTTAAATAAAATTTTGGAAAAGGAGATCATTCAGTTTTATAATCTTCAGACTTTGTTTCTGAGATTTATTATTTTATTAAATTACTAAACCGTTGATACTACAGAATTAGTGAACAAGAAAACGAAAATATATTAAATTCTGATAGATTATATACAGACATTCAACACGCATATTTAAAGCATAGTTTATAACATTTAGTTTGCGAGTTAATTTTCAACCATTTTTATGAAGGGTAGCAAATACTGTTAGTAAATCAAATGATAAAATATAAATAACTGATAGGTATTATTAAAGTTTTAAATTAGGAAATGCATACGTAAATAACCGAAATCATAAACGATATTAAATTATTAGGTTTGCGCTCTTCTATGCAATTCACTTTGATTTGTTACGAAAATATGTTGAGATGGTTAAAATACACTAAAATATGTTTACTTATGTCTACTAAATTTTACGGCATTAAGCTGCAAATTAATTGATAAAACATGTTGGTAAAGCAACTGTAATATGTATTGATTCCTCCACAAATGATTTTACGCGTCAAACCTGAACAAACTTTAAAAAGTCTTGTGCAAGCACACCTTTGATTTACGCAAATGTCCAATCAAAAGTCATAACAAGTCTCTTATTTGAAATGTTTTTATTCCCGGTTTGCCGAATCTCTTTAGGAAATTGTTTTTTTTTTTTAGTTAAAGACGTTATTATTAATATTATACCATTCTCATTGCAATATTTTACAGTTCTGCGAAAAAATGAAACCTGCCGACATGTTATGTATTTCATCGATATAAATTATGAACATAATAAAAAAGGCAACAATGTTATTGTTGATGGTCTCGCTTAGGCGCACTGCACACATCCAGTTGTTTAACGTGCGGTGCTGCTGCGGCAACGGAATCGCAGTCCAGGAAATGCACATACCTGTTCGGTGGTTCCATTGGAAACAATGGAAACGACGGTATGATGAGCAATGTACATTTTCCTCCCTTCAAAAATTAAATAAATATACAGAATACAGATGTACAGATACTTTTGTGAGGGTTTCTCATATTCACTAATGAGATGTAACCATAGTTAAGAAGTTATGAATTCGAGAAATATTGAAGGATGAAAACCGCATCCCAATATACTAAGTCGTTTAAGACAAACAATGAGCTTTTTATGTCTGATTGTCTCTTTTTTATTTGGAATATATAGGGTGTCCATAAGCACATTATCAAAAAGGTACTACAACATTCTTTGGCTCAAAAGAAGACGATCTGACCTAACTTCCATTAAGAAAATATGTATGTCTTCTTTTGAGCCAAAGAATGTCGCAGTACCTTTTTGATCATGTGCTTGTGATACCCTGAATATATATTTTATTTTTTTTTATTTTATTTTTGTAGTGGGGATTTTATTCAATATGTTTTCCTAAAATTCAGTAGTTGTAGTTATGATATAATGCAAAATTATATAATTATTACATATTTTTAAGTTTTTGAATTCTGTACATGTTTCTTTTAGTTTTAATGAAGCAGTAATAAATAAAAAGATGCACAAAAATAGAAACTAATTAGTGTCAGTATTTAAAACATTTACGCTAGCAAACAGTTTTAAAATAATTAATTGTTCCATAAAACATTTGTATACGTTACTTAGATATTTCTTTAATTCATAGGCAGCTCATTAGCGTTATTTTAATGAGAACAAAGTACCAAACGAAAAAGTGAGTATTCAAAAAAAAATTACTAGATAACAGTTGTTGCTCTTAGTGGGTTGATTGCGCAATTGAAATGTTGATACTTATTTCTTAAATACTCTGTATATTTATACCGCCCAGTAATGCTGTAGTATTTTTTAATTATTATTTTACTCAGAAACATTCATTTTGATGTTACTGAAAATAATTTTTGGTTGTGACTTTTTCTATTTAACTTTTTATAATGTTTTAACTATTTCCGAGATATAAATTAAGTTCTCAACCTTGATGTAAATATGTTTATTGGAACTTTCTTCTTCGAAATTAACGTATCTACAATTATTTCGCATACTGAGTCAAATGTATGGCATAATTTACAAACGTTCATAAATGTTTACAAGCCACGTGACCGCCGAGCTTAGGCAACCCAACATTGCACGGCTAGTACTATCAACTAAAAAGCCTTAAATTTTAACGTCACCAATATTAATGATTTGTCTCCAATAAACATTGACAAACTGTTACATCTAAGCTCGCGATAATGCGATCGTTGATTGCTTGAATAAAATCTCGTGAAAAATTACACCAATCACCAGCCAATGAAACATACTGTTCTGATTTAATATAATCTTGACCTTATTGTTTTCATTATTTTTAATTTTGCCGAAATTTAATTGCCAACGTGAAGGAAATAAAGTGTTACAAACAAAATTACTGGTTACCTGGCTTGTAATCATTTCTGAAGGCTCTGTATTTATTTGCGGTTACGCAAATTTTAGTCCTTGTCACATTAATTTGAACGTAAAAAGTTTGAACAAACTCTTTTCGAATATCAAAGCTGACAATTTCAGAAAAGTAATATTAATTTGTTAATATCTCGAAAACAATTGAAGTCATAAAAAAATGTTTTCAGCAATATTAAAATAAGGGTACGGTATGCATATACAACAATTTTTTGGATTTCGATATTTACCTTGTAAACATTAAAAAACCGCATACATGTTTTTGTTATTCATATCATTACATATAAAGAATAGTAATTAATAAGATTGTTATAGTTAAAAATCATGTTGTATTAAACTATAACAACAATAGATATACTTACACAAAAGTATAAAATAAATAATTTTTCTAAGCAACATATATGTTGAGTGTATAATATTGCTAATAATTTTATAAAATAAAAACAGTGAGCCTGTAGAATGAGTTGATCTTTAGTCTTTAGGGTTTTTTGTTACAGTGCCCAGAAAATGGTTTAGAAATAAAATATTTTTCAATTTCATTATACACGTTAAAAGTGGTTAATCTTGCAATCGCAGAAAATGCTATGCTAACTGTGTTTGTTATGCTCACTATATACGTATATTAAAAATGCCTTCATTAGCTTAGATGGACGTGGCCATATAGAGTGTATTCGATACGATAATGGACACATCGAAGCAGATTTGCTTTAAAAGATCGCCATCGCTAACGACAAGCGTGTTCCATGTACCACAATTACACTGTTTATAACTGAATTTAGTAAATATAGAAATAAATTTATTAAAAAAATAATAACCTGTAGACCAAAACTATCGAAATCAGAAGATACAGATAACACGTGTGTTTTGGTTCCGACAGAGAACGGTTCTAGAATGGTTCAAATTAGTTGAACATCTAAGTTAAGACATTCTGACAATATACATAGTTGGGTAACTATTTTTGAACAGTTCTAGGACTGCCCGCTGACAACCAAAACAAGCCTAACATGTGGGAGAAAATTCCTAAGGAATTACAAAAAACGAGTGATATGGTACTTTCTTAGATAATAACTTTTTTGCTAAAATCATTGGGATACCAATGACATGATGAGAACCGAGGCAAAAACAGTTTATAACTAAGCGGTGTTTTAAAAACGCCTATGAGCCATGACTGTTTGAAACAACAGTATAGTATATGGTGCAAAAAGTGCAGTAAGTTGTCTATTGCCCACGAGAGCGGATCTGTATTTGGATCACTTTCTGATACAATTGTAGGAGTTCTAATCATATTTTCACAGAATTTAATTTATATATTTTCAGATTTTTATTCAGTTTAGGTTGACATAAATAACTATCAACTGTCATTTAAATGTCACTTTTTGCGTGTTTTATTATCAAAAATAGTATATTGTGCATAAGTGCGGTAAGTTGTCTATTGCCCACTAAAAAGTGACAATTAAATGACAGTTGATAGTTATTTATGTCAATCGAAACTGAATAAAAATCTGTGGACCCCACCGGGACTTCACCTCTAGACCCTAAGATTTTACTGCATTCGTAATAAAAATAATAATATGTGCAATTCATGCGCCTCATGAGTAATAAAAACTATTTTCAACACACTCAACGAACATAGCGAATACGGAAAACATAGCTAACTTAGTACTCTGCATGTCAGAAGCGATTTAACATCAGGATCCGTTATTTGTCTCATAATAGAAACAAAAAGTCAATTCATTTAACGACAGATTTTATGAGGATATTTTTATATTGAAATAAATAAACAATATTTCTAACCGATTACTGAAAAATATTTGTTTAAAAAGACTGGGATACTTCTTGCTATCGTTGTTTTAGAGTGGCTACCACTTTTTTCAAATATCTGGAAACCGTCTCCGAAAATATCCTAAATTAGAGTAGTTTCACAAGTTAATATGAATTATGTTAATAACTCATTTATTACTATATTTATTTGTTTTGGAATAAACGGTGCCTACACACACTCCCACGTACAGCTGAATGTGTCAAAATCGACATTTTATATAAATAAAGTTTTTTTGAGAAATAAAATTAATATAGACTTAGACAATTACTGTATCGTTGTATCATATCAGATAAAGGAAAATCATGGTTTGGTTATGAACATATATTAGTTGATTAGCATACTCATTTCATTTATTCAAAAACTAAACACCGCTATAACTGTACAGCGTGAGGCAACTTATATTTTGATGGAAGCCCTCCTTCTAGACAACTCAACCTAAAATGGAGAAAGGATCAAATGATGCCTTATTTTAAAGGCCTTTTTATCATCTACTTGCGCCTATCTTTTTTAAGTGATTATTAATCCATTTGTGAATGTGATGAAAATTAACGAAGTACTTTAATTGTTCAATTAAGCAAACTACATGGTATTGACAAATTAATGTATTGCTGAAAATAATTCAGGGCCAGTTTCATTCAATAAAACTATTTTGACTAATCCGTTTTAATAAACTCAAACAGGTTACCCGCAGGTAATCGGATTAGACGCTCTATATTCAGCAAAGTATAGCTTTTGCCAAAGGATCTGAACAAAACCTCACCCAACAAAGTTATTGATTATATAAGAAAGCGAAACTTTTGGGCGAAATATATTTTTTCTACTAATAAGAAAATATAAAATTTAATTGGAGTGAAGTTATCCACACATTTCCAGCCACGATTTATGACACATGGTACATTGAAGGTGGGATAGATGAACCCGCAGATATGGGCGGGGCAAGACATGCGCATGCGCTGTGTGCGCAATAGACGCAGTATGTAACTAATTAATCATTCTACGGTGAACTCGGTGATATCAAATACGCCNCCGAGCGCCTTAGTTCATTTCTGGTTGTGAGACACGTGGTCTTATTCTGAGTCAATGTTTTCACGACGTGCTTATTAGAAGAATTATGCAGATACGCCACGCCTTTCGCGCATTTCGCGGCTCATGAGATTTTGAAACTACTCTACCTAAACGTAATAGATTGTAAACGATTCAGAACTGTCCTGATTCTTGTGAAAACCAAAACGCATCAATTTTTGCGTACCACAACAAAATAAAATAATTTTCTCTGGTGGAAACGGCATCCTTATATCCAGTTTCAGTTTTATGATGCAAATATGATTGTATTTGACAGGAATGTGCGAATATTTTTATTGATGATAAATAGTAAATAAATAAATAAATTTATTCATAGAAAGAAAAAAATACCTTCATATCTAAAGAGTTCTCTAAATTCTTTTCCGGAAAATAGATTATATAGCCGTATGTTCAAAAAATTTTTCTTTGCAATTCTGAGAAAATAACTCCCAAAATTCCATAGATATCTTCAGAACTGGAACTAGAAAATGATAATGCAGAAATACTCAGATACATTTCGTAATTAAAAAAATTATAAATCTTAGGAAATAATAACTACGCATACGCCAAATAATACAGTTCTGAGTAATTAGTAGTTGAGAGCAAGACCTACTTCTGATGGTTCAGAATGGTTCCGAATATTCCGGAGCTATATTATAGTTGTATAAGTGTATCCATAACTCAAAATTGGCCAAACCCTGGTACAAGGAAGGGATTAGCGTCAATATGTAAATTGTTTAACGGAAACAAGTCTTCTGTTTTTTTTTATCATATCGTTTGACTGATATATGATGTATTAAAAAAAATGTTTACGATGAAAACGTTATTTACTTTTAAATTTATACCAGGAGAAAAAAATACCAATCAAAATATTTTTGCATACACAAAATTGTGAGGCATATACCTAAAAAAAAAGATTAAAATGAATTTTTCCCTTGACAAATGTCATCTTCTACGTGACAGTGACAATTTTTAATGGAAAACATGTGTTGCTATGGAAACGACTAAAGAAGTAAAACATAATTTGCCATATAATACTTCACTTCTAATTAAATACCTATAACATTAAATTATGTATGTGAGTAGAAACAACTGTGTTTCCTACTCAAGATGAAATACGGTTTCTCACCCAGCGCTATCAGAGCACAATTGCTCACTAACGACAAAAAAATGACATTTTCACCTGTTGTGACCATAATTTAGTATTAACATCAATGTTATGACAAAGATTTATAGAAATTGGTGATAACTTAGAAAAAAAAACAAACAAAAGAGGGGAATTTGAAACATTCTTTTTAATTTACGTGTTACTATTAAATTCCTTTTTTCATTTTGTTTGAATTACTATATGCATAAACTGAAATGTCATCTATTTAACGGTACAAGACACCGACTATTTGATTCCTGTTCATTGTTCGTTAGGATATTGGCAAATTTCTTTCGTATTTGGTGGACTACAAAAGAATCTTCTTTACATTCATTTGAATATCAAGTTTTTCATTGCAGACTTTTTAAACGAGTTATGACTGTTATAAAGAATAATAAATAATGACCTAATCAAAATAATCAAGCATAATAAATAGTGTAGGAGCTACTTGAACTTCGATAAATTAAAAAACATACCTAATGGTAATTCAGTCCCATTTTATGCAGTAAATAGGAATCTATGTTGTAGAATGTATTGTCATAAGAATAATAATTCATATAAATTAGACGAATGAAGGATGCAGTGAAAGTAACTCAAAATCTTGTTCAAACGACTGCTTGTAAGAATTGATTAAATTATTATTTATAATATAATAGTTATTTTTGAATACTACCAATACATTTTAAGCAATAAAATAAAGAATAAAATAAATATTAATTACTTATAAAATTGTCTAATGATATATATTTATGTGTAATATCAAATGTAATAAATAAAGAAAATCATTGAATGGCCAACGCTATTCTGGATATAAAAGTAAATTCGTCAAATTATGCTACAGTTTTTTAAAAAATCTTTATGTGAAAGAAAGAAAACGTCATTTCCTTTTGTCTTTATACAGAAGAAAGTTTCCCATTCCGACTTTTCACATCGATAAGTTGGTAATAATGAATTTAGAGTATAGTTTGATTTAACTTTTTTATTGAGTTGAGAGGTAGTAAATTATATGATATAATATACTAAACTTGCAATATTTTAAACAATTAAATAAGGATGTATAGTTGCACTTAAATAAAATAAACGGGCCTGTTCAAAAAATTATAGAACTTTATTTTTTTAAACTTTATTATAAATTTTATACATTATTGGTCCTTGTCTTCTTGAAAGTACTCCCCTCTTCTATTCACACACTTTTTCCAGCGGTGTTTCCATTTCGCTAAACTGTCCTGGATAGTTTAATTTAAAATGGCCTTTTAAGTCTGTGACGAATTTGCTTTGACGTCATCAATAGTATGACAACAGCTTTTTTTCAGCACTGATTTTAATTTTGGAAATAAGAAAAAATCGCAAGGAGCCAGGTATGGCGAGTAAGGAGGGGTGAGACAGGACAGTAATCTGATTTTTGGCACAAACCTGACGAATGCGGGCGTATTGTCATGGTGCAAGAACCATGAGTTGTCTCGCCACAACTCGGATTTTGCGGATTTTTTCACGTAACCATTGTAAATCACCTTGATAGTACACACGGTTCACTGTTTCCCCTTGCGCCATGGATTCAAAATGCACAATTCCTTTAAAGTTGAAAACAAAACAGTGAACTTTGACATTGGATCGAGACTGACGTGCTTTCTTAGGGCATGGAAATTATTTGCCAATGATAATTGAACTATTGTCTCAATGTCGTAGCGCAGTTTTCGTTTTCCGTTATGATCCTTTGAATGAATGTTTCATCGCCATTGAACTGTTCAGAATTTCTCTCTATTGTTCGGTTATCAAACGAAGAACAAATTTTGCTGCAACTCGATGCATGTTCAATTTTTCAGTAAAAATTTAATGGCATGACCCATTGAGATTCTAACCTCTTTGCGATTTCTCTGACAATCCATGAGCGATTTGCACGCAGCAGATATTTGATTTTCTGGACGTGGGTGTCATCAATTGAAGTCGAAGGCCTTCCTGATCAAGGATCATCTTCAATTGACTGATGCCCAGTTTTAAATCGTGAAAACCATTAAAATAATATTGCGTACGACCCAAAGCAACATCTCCGTAAGCTTGTTTCAAAAGTTGAAACGTTTCCGTGAAGGTTTTCCCTAGGTTTACGCAAAATAAAATTTTACGTTGCAATAGTTCCAGAAAATCGCACATTTAACAAATCGTCACTAACAATATCGCGACTAAATGAAATATCAACAATACAAGAACATGTGGTTGGCCAGTTTGGATTTTTTAAATTTTAATTTTTGAGGAGAATTGAGGGTGTGTGGGATGTCAGAATTTTTTTTATCATTTTCGGATTCAGCGGAAAATTTTAGGTACTACAGATAGGTAGGATCGCATCTCAATTTATAGTATAAATAGTAACTATTTAAAGGTAAGAATTTATAAAACAATGTGTTTTTATACAAAACAGCCGAAGAAAAAGTTTTTATTTATAGGAACTATAAAAGGAAAACCGTGGTATTGATTGTTGATCCAACATTCTGTTTTTGAATTCTTGACAACTTGTTTTATTGGTATTCCTTAACTTTATATTTGTAATACTTTTCATCCATGTTTTTCCATTACGCTATAATAACACAAAAACTGTAACTTAGTTTAATGGGCCGGCCACACATACAGGCTTTACCGCGCGCTTGCCTGCACAAACCAGTTTGTATCGGGAAGCCCGTACGTGTGGCCGGCAAAATGTTATCTCGCACAAACTAAAAAGCGCGGCTTGTGTAAACTTCGACTTGCTGAAGATTTTGTTTGTGCAAATTCGGTTTGCACGGTAAAATTTGAGCGTGTGGACGGCGCACGGTGTTCAGTTAAGAGAAATTGCGGCAGAAAACCTTAAATCTCTATATGATCTCCCTGTAGCCAAATATCTGAGAGTACCAACTCAATCTTTCATGAGGAGATATATACAGTGTGTTTCACTTAAAGTCTTTAGGATGGCCGATTTCAAAAATTCTTTTTTTATGTGGTAGTACTCACAAAGGTCTAATTTTTAATATTATATTTTTTGACATGTGATCTTTTCTACGGCCTACTATCATTAAGAAAAGACCCTCAAAAATTAAAAAACATATTAGGCATTTTTTTAAGAAAAAATGGATAGCATTTTCGATTTGATCACACCTCAAAACCCTAAATACAAAGTTTCATTATTATAGCTTTTACAGGGTGTTCACAAAATAGGTGCAAACTTCGAAACATTTCACTTATTGCAAAGTGTCCTGTATTAACAGTGAAAAATATTTTCAAGGTATTTTTTCATAATTTTATTAACCGAAGGTATATCCATGCAGTTTCATTGATTTCACTCATACAGGGTGTTCACAATAGGACAGCCAAATTATATATATTTTTTATTATACCAGAAATGAGTTTCACAACGAAATAATATTTAAATATGTATTACTATTTTCTATTAGTCCATCATGCACTCTTCAATTCGTCTCCTCTTATTTTTAATAACTTTTCTCAACTGATGTAGTGTTATTTGTCGACATGCTTGTCTAATTATATTACATAAATCTTAATTAAAAATTTAACGTGTTTTGCAGGATTTTATGTGATCAAATAATTAGGCCCTTCTTTTTTTGCGTTAATCTAAACGCGAGATTTTTATGAATTTTTTAAACAATGATTTCTGGGATTCAGTACATGTATTTCCTCTTCATGTAAGACAGAACCTCTACCTTCAATTATATGGAGCACTTATTCATAATGCGGTAATAGTAGGTACGTCATTGGTTGAATGAGTATTTCCCGAGAAAGTGGATAGGTCGCAACAGTCCGTTAGCTGAGTGGCCGTCAAGAGCTGCAGACTTGACGCCACTTGATTTTTATGTAATAGACAAACATGTCGACAAATAACACCACATCAGTTGAGGAGAGTTATTAGAAATAAGATGAGACGAATTGAACAGTGCATACCAAATTATGTGGACTAACAGAAAACAGTAATATTTAAATATTATTTTGTTGTGAAACTCATTTCTGGTATAATAAAAAATATATATAATTTGCTTGTCCTATTGTGAGCACCCTGTATGAGTGAAATCAATGAAACTGCATGGATATACTTTCGGTTAATAAAATTATGAAAAATATCTTGAAAATATTTTCCACTCTTAATACAGGATACTCTGCAATACGTGGAATTTTTCGAAGTTTGCACCTATTTTGTGAACACCCTGTAAAAGCTATAATAATGAAATTTTGTATTTAGAGTTTTGAGGTGTGATCAAATCGAAAATGCTATCCATTTCTTTCTTAAAAAAATGCCTAATATGTTTTTTAATTTTTGAGGGTCTTTTCTTAATGATAGTAGGCCGTAGAAAAGATCACATGTCAAAAAATATAATATCAAAAAGTAGGCCTTTTTCCTAAATACGGAGGTGTCCCGACTTTAAGTGAAACACACTGTACATATGTACATAGATTCGCGCATTACAGTATTTTGTCGGTTTATGAAGGGATCACCAATACTAGTAATTCAGTATAATACCAAAAATTCTTCGCTTGGATACATATTCCTAAGAAACGTACTGATTGCTGCCTTCAGTGTCTGCAGCCTGCACGGTCTTACCTGCATCGTGTGGCCACAACACAGTATTCCGTGTTTATTGCGCAAACCATACCGTGCAGGCAAGTCGCTGTCGTGTAGCCGCCGCATAAGGCAATATTGTTGTCCTCAACGAATTTCTAGTTTATATAATTTATTTCATGATTTACATACCATTTTACCATGAATTCAATTTTTTTACATTTTAGAACATGCATTTTGGCGAACTTGATTTAATTTTTAAATAAATTTACTTGTAAATAGTATAATTTATTAAAATTATACAAGCGAACATTCCAGCCCCGATATCATTGTTGCTTTTGTATTAAAAAAAATTGTATGGACTAAAATCATAAGAAATCTTTCGGTGGCTTCAAATCTGGGCATAGAAGCACAATTGATGTTGTATTTTGAAGATACAAGTTAAACGTATATAATTTTAGCAGAATCCCTATATATTTTTACTTATATGTAAAAATACAGGGTGTCTCATAATTAGCTGCCAATCCTGAACAGGCCGATTCTATGATCAAAACTAAGTAAAAAAGTTCATATGAACATGGGTCCGGAAATGCTTCCTAAGGGCACAGGGACCCATTGAAGAGGGAGGAATGGAAATCATTTTTTTGCAATATCTCTCAATCGCGTTGTGATAAATGAATGAAATTTGGTATACACAGCTAAATTTCAATGAGCAATTTGATGGA
>NW_019416332.1:468057-493887 GCF_000390285.2 Anoplophora glabripennis | reverse complement strand
AAAATTTAGCTGTGTATACCAAATTTCATTCATTTATCACAACGCGATTGAGAGATATTGCAAAAAAATGATTTCCATTCCTCCCTCTTCAATGGGTCCCTGTGCCCTTAGGAAGCATTTCCGGACCCATGTTCATATGAACTTTTTTACTTAGTTTTGATCATAGAATCGGCCTGTTCAGGGTTGGCAGCTAATTATGAGACACCCTGTATATATGGTATTCTGTCAAAAAAATTAATGTAAGTATGACTCGTATAGTCTTTCCGAAGTCAGTTGAACACGTATAAAAAACAGAGCAATAAAATTTAATGAGATTCATACGCGTCCCTAAAAAAGTTTTCTGCTAAAGGTAAAAAATTATAATTTGTATATAATGCGTAGAAAATTTCTGTTATATATTCATTTGGCCAATAACATATTTTAATTACTTATGTCCTCAAACAATTTTATTATATTGATGGTAAATTTCGTTTTGTTCCGTTTCAAAAGGTCTCCAAAATGCCATGTTGTAATAATATTAATAAACAAAATATCCCTCTTATTTCTCCATTTCGCAACTGTAATATGAATGATTAATAGAATGGTGCCTATAATAAATTAAAATTATCTGAATCACACCAAATTCCGCATTGCTACACTGCACTGCCAGGCGACTTGTTGACAACTGAAATTTATGATGGAGACCAGAGCAACTGTGGGTGAACGCTGTTTGCCCGCACGTGCATTCTTCAACTGGGCGTATAAATTTCTACCACCTGCACGTTTAGTTCGATCAGACCGGTATATGGGTATGGCTAAATAAATATGGGAACAAGTTTTTCAAATATTTCAATGCCGAGTTGCTGCGTAGCGACCGAGCCTGGTACATACTCTCAAGTTGTTGGTTCTTCAACTGAAATCGGAAAAAAATATACCTACAACATTCAATTGTTTTTCTAGCCTACCATATTGAATTAACAAAAAAATTTCCTACAATTTTGATCCATACCATTCTGTTCTAAATACGAAGTTACAAAGGATAAGGATTATGTGAATAACCCTGTACACTTTCCCAAAATTTCCAATTTTCCAAACAGTGTAAAAGTCCATCAAATTTTAACACTTAGTTTCATTGTTTTATTTCGAATGATTTCAGAGATATTTGGAGAAAACATCTTTCAAAGAAGCTCTATTCTTGACTTCATATACACTTTTTCTTTTACTTTTAGTCGTAAAAGGCGCTGGTAAAAATATTGCAGCCTAATATCTGTAAAGCTACTCATGTAAAAGATGTTTCAAATGTTCGCCATCCTTTCTGACAAAAAATAAATTATTTACTTTTTTTCGTTTTACCTATGTCAATTTATGCATATTCCTGAACAATCCATTGTCACAATAACAAAACAGTCATAGCTAACATACCTACATACACACTAAGGTAGAGATACTCATATTATAAATCTAGAATTCTCGTTTATCGTAATAACATGTACCTACCTTTGCGACAAAAAAATGTTACTCCGAAAAAGAAGTTTTATTCAACCGCACTGTATATTTTACTATGGTATGAATCAATGTAAGTGACTAAAGCTAATAGAGTTAATATAAAATGTCTGCTCCTTTAATTAAATTTAATAAAATCAATACCATTTTCTGTCCCAACCAGTCCATTCAATAATCATATCAGAATCTAAATAGGCATATAATGGAACCTATTCAATATTTCCTGTTCGAAAAATTCTGCAGTTATTCTTCTCACCAGCCATTGTAGGCGAACAGGCCGGAATAGAATGATAATGCCAGTGAAGTAACTTCGCTCTTTGTGTTGATGAACGAAAAGTGCTCCGTGTGCCCTGCAATAAGTGCAAATCTCGCTGATGTCTCTACCATTTGACGCCCTTTGATACTTCCACCGTTTAACTACTAGTTTCAAGCAATTATGCAAATGGCGACTACTTCACTTTTATATCTCGCGTTAACTGTATACATATTAAATTAAAGATGGATACCAATATAATAGTTTTCTTTTTATAATTCTAAAGACACGTTAAATTCGTTCACTTAATGTGTATTGCCAGTCTATACACAGTTGCTTCGTTTGAACGGGGAAGGTCGGGTGCGTAGTGGCAAAGTGTAGAAAAAGCTCCCGGAGCTTATAGATTAAATGCTGTACATTCCCACAAAAACTAAGGACGCCCACATAAAAATTTCAAAATGCACAGTGTTTAATTCAAACAAATGCACAGCGTTTATTTACTATGAAAAAAACATTAAATATGAGAGTAATGAAATATGTATGCTTAAAATATCTATAACATGAACAAACATTCAATTAAATAGGTATAGGAAATAAATGTATGTCCTTCCTGTTTTCGTCAATCTTCTTATATTCAGTTTTTCCTGTTTAGACTATGTAGGAACGAAATTATTTTGATAATTTTAAAAAACATTTAGGAAAAGTTTTATTAGCAATATTACTTCTGTGATCGTATTAATGACGTCATTTCAAAAATATGTTGTTGATAGTATCAAGATAAAAAAGTGAAGTCAGCCTTTGTCTTTATGTAAACCAGTGTGTTAATAAAAATTATTAATCAGTAAAAAAAGTCATACTGGAGCGATTATATGATAGGTGTTTCCTGAAACACAATACCTACATACAGAGTGTCCGCAAGTTTCACCGACAACGTTTGACTGCATATTCACGACGATAAAGAAATACGATAAAAATTAAATAAAAAATTAGTTTTTGAGTTACAGGCCTTCAAATTTGTCAAAAATAAAACTAATTTGATTAATAACTTCATAACCCTTTTACCGATCGCGTTAAAATTTGGGACATTTATTTGGACCATTATGGCATATTCTTTCTTAAAGTTTTAGTCAAAAACTAAAAAAATTTTATTTAATTTTTTTTCGTAGATCGTATTTATTTATCGTCGTGAATATGCAGTCAAACGTTGTCGGTGAAATTTGCGGACACCCTGTATATCTGAAAAGATTAATAAGACTTCAATTTCAATTTCAATTTCAATTTCTGAAGTAGGAAATCTTTAAAATAATTAAATTATTTTTGTTTTTTAATTAGTTCCATGTATAGAATTTAATATGTAGACGATCTTCACAAAACACCGATATTAATATGCACAAAGTAGTTTTAGTAGAAGAATCAAAGCATGCCAGCATTACTGTAGCAAATATAA
Organism: Anoplophora glabripennis; assembly: GCF_000390285.2. Classification (NCBI taxonomy): domain Eukaryota; kingdom Metazoa; phylum Arthropoda; class Insecta; order Coleoptera; family Cerambycidae; genus Anoplophora; species Anoplophora glabripennis. Next base: position 490,705 of record NW_019416332.1, on the reverse strand, counting down.
ATTATAATACCCTTAAACAACTGATATCCTCCAGCTGCTATAATGACAAACAAAGCCAACAGTTTGGCATAGGTAAACACATCCTGTACTCTAGTCGCCCATTTGACGTCGTAACAATTTACAAATGTTAAAACACCTGAAACAAAATCATTTTGTTGTACTACATATAATAAATAATTGTGAAATTATACAGGGCGATTTGCATAAGAACCGACACAGAGCAAGGTCATGTAGAGGAACCCACAATATGACGATTTAACGCAACTTACCTTCATATTAAGCTGAGAAGGTATGAGCTTTGAAAGTGGTGGTACACGGTGTGAGTATGCCAACAGCATTAATCGACAATAAGTAGTATTCAATTGAAGCGTTTTCAAAGGTTGATAAGAGATTGTCGAACCCATTGTCGGACTTAAAAAATTACTACTTTATTTTATGGGGAATTTAATTTTCAATCTTTTCTTACTCTTGTTAGTTTTCAAAAAACTTTGTCGTTTTCACAAAAACACGAATAACTAATAATACGTATTGTAACTGTTATTTAAAATTATCAAAAATTCACAAGCTATAAATTTAAACGTCAAACTTTTTTAACCCGCCAGCGGGTTAAAAATTTCTGTCACATTTTAATGGTGCCTCGTCCCTTATGAATCCTTTAAAATGCTTCAATTGAACTCTACTTACTGTCGATTAATGCTCTTGGTACACTCACACCGTGTACCAAATTTGGTTTTTATAAGTATAACTGAGATATTGATTTTTTTCGAAATTTGAAACTCCACTTTCAAGGCCTATAACTTCTCAGGGGTGCAGCTTAGTATAAAGTTGCGTTAAATCGCCATATTTTGGGTTTCTCTATATGCCCCTGCCCTGTGTCCATAGATTACAAAGGACTCCAAAAAAGTGGTTGTGTTTGTTCTAAAGCAGCTGAGGGTCATTTCCGAAGTAATTTTTTGCGTAGTAGTCGAGGAAATAAAGCACTGAACCTCCGAAATTTTTCGATCAAGTATCAAGATGGGGTTTTTGCATTCGGTTTCTAAAATTATGTAAAAAAAATTTATCAACTTTGTATTATGTTTTTCGGCCAAATTGCATTTGTGCAGTGCAAAATGCATTCAGAAAAATGCATTTTTTAATGTCACTTAGAAAAAATTCATAACTCGATTAATAATGCCTGGAATGGACTCAAATCAAAGTCCTGGGGGTTTTCGAGGTCGTTGATCTCGAATATGACCTTCAAATTGGTCCATCGCCGACCTGGAGCTTAGGATTGATGATGAACGTCATATCCGAGGCTTCTCCTGAATTTCACTCTTAAATGGAACGAGACTTGACACCCGGGGATTTTTCGGGTCCCTGATTCCTAATCTGGCGTCGGCGAGCCCGAATACCTGGTGCACCGGAACCTGGACCTTGAAATCGCCAGAAAAATCAATAAACAGTAAATTTTCAATATATTTTAGACTGCCGTTAATACTGCAATAACTTGTTTGGAATTGTTGATCTCATTTAAAGTATGTAAGATGAAAATAGAGGGAATAAATTGAATGAATGTCACAATGTATACAAGTGTTGTTTCAAAAACAAATCAAAATTTATTTCCAAATCAATTGCCATTTCTAACCTACTCTTAACTGCAATTTAATTTAACTCAAATATACTAACTCCATTTTATCCTAATCTAATCAACTATTAACTTTAATTTGAAAATATTCTACTAAATATCATTTTCATCATCAACTGACGTATAGGGCCCGGCTAGTTTTTCGAGGGCCCCGGTCTGGGGGCCCACAGTCGTGTATACGTCATATTATAAGATGATTTCGAGAAGAGCGCCCCGAAAAAACTCTGATGTGATTTTCGGCTCGTTAACGCGAATTTTACAGGAAAACTCCCGGAGATGACGTCCATGTCCAGGTTCCCCTGCACCAGGTGTCCGGAGGGTGCTCGACGACGCCAGATTAGGAATTAGCGACCCGAAAAAACTCCGGGTGTCAAGTCTCGTTGCATTTAAGAGTGAAATTCAGGAGAAGCCTCGGAGATGACGTTCATCATCAATCCTAAGCTCCAGGTCGGCGATGGACCAATTTGAACGTCATATTCGGGATCAGCGACCTCGAAAACCCCCAGGGCTCTGATTTGAGTCGCCGAAAAACATAATACAAAGTTGATACATTTTTTCCACATAATTTAGAAAGCGAATGCAAAAAACCCATCTATACGACTTGATCGAAAAATTTCGGAGATTACGGCTCTTTTTGTGCTTTATTTCCTCGACTATAGAGTCCGAATCCGATCTCAGACCTGCTCCATCACGTCACGCTTCCGAGATATCCTAACCTAAAAGTGCAAAAAACGCGATTTTTTGCTATATTTGACCTTATATTACATCGCGAAAAATTTTTTTCTGAAAACGAGTAATGTCATCTAAAAGTACAACTCTTACCCTTCATAATGCCATTTTCATATAAATGAAGTTTAGTTCTTTATAAATTTCATAACAGTAGTATCAAAATTAAAAAAATGTTTTTCGGATAGCGAATGGTATACTAGGAGATCATTGATGATTTTTTAGAATATTTATTCCTACGCATTCCTAAGATGCAGCAAGTTAATATTCTTTTACCATTTTTTTATTTTTTAAGAAATGTACGCTATTCAATTAATTTGATATCAAATTGGTACTGAAGATTTAAACCTGCTAAATATCTTAAATTAAATGAGAATTTATACAGGGTGTCCGGTAAGTACCTCTTAATCTATCGGGAGTGTATAGGGGAGGTCAAAATAAAACTAGTCCTTCCTATAATTTTTTTTTCCTAATGTGCCCCCTAACGGAGTTATGGGGGGTCAAAGGGGTACCTAGAAATTAACGTTTAGGGTTATAACTTTGAAACCACCCTGTATATTTTAATAAAATTTTCGTACGTTGTATTACACATAGAGCTCTACGATTTGATGCTAAAATCAACTTTTTGCTATTATCAGGTGTCCAGAAACGGACTGGCCCTATCACAATTTTTCTCAAAATTTTGACAGAAGTAATTTTATCAAACTGAAAATATTATTATTAGATACTCTAAAGGTTTTTCTTTAAAAATGGTACTCTTTATTTATTTCGAAAAAATGAACGGTTTGCGAGATAAATCGGTTTTGAAAAAAATTGGTAACAAATACAACAACAATTAAAATTATTTTTTTTTACATATTATTTCATGCATTTAATTTCTTTAACTTTATCAAGTCCAGAAATCTTTGAACGGGTTGGCTATACTTTATGAGCAAGTAGTGACCAATTAAAAATAACATTTGAAAAATAACTTACTTACAAGACATGCAACAAAGAACATTCAACAATGAACAAAGGTACCTAAATGTTACTTCGGTAGATGTTCAAAATGAGCACCCCGTACTTCAATGCACTTTCTAATCCTACGAATGTTTTCCCGGTGCACTTGAAATAATATTCCGTGATTATTGCGGAGATGGTCACAGTTCTGTGTTAGCCTCAGCAGAAGTTCCTCTCTACTATTTACGGGTGTTGAATAAACGTTATTTTTTAAATGACCCCACAGAAAAAAGTCTAATGGGTTTAGGTCGGGCGACCTAGGTGGCCATAATACAGGTCCGCCTCGACCTATCCATCGATCACCAAAAACATTCGTCAGATGTTGACGTACTAAACGATCAAAGTGGGGTGGTGCACCGTCATGCATGTACCACATTTCAGTTCTTATTTGAAGGGGCACTTCTTCTAACAAAATATTTAGATTTTCCTCTAAAAATTGCAAATAAAGAGCACCATTAAGTCTTTGCTCCAGAATAAATGGACCAATCAAATGATTCCCGATAATGCCAGCCCACACATTCACCATAAACCTTTGTTGGTAGCGAGTTTGAACTAAAGCGTGAGGGTTTTCTTCATCCCAGACATGTAGATTATGCGAATTAATTATGCCGTCTCTTGTAAAACCTGCTTCATCGGTGAACAAAATAGATGTACCAAAATTATGATTCCGAATATGATGCTGTAAAAACCAATTGGCGTATTGAAGTCTTTTTGGATAATCATCTGGAGACATAGCATGTACTTTTTGGATGTGGTACGGGTAAAGCAATTGTTCTTTCAGAGTTTCATGTACAGCCCATTTTGTAACATTGTTTTGCGCCGCAAGCTTCCTTATGCTATTTGAAGGATTATTAGCAACGTCTTCCAATATTTGTTCCTCTACATGAGGGTCTCGTACTCTCCTCGGGGCTCCTGCTCCACCACGGCGTGGCAAAAAGCTTCCTAAATAAAGGATTCGGAAGAAATTAGTTTCACTAACGTTTTTCACTATTTTTTTTTACCTGTTTCTCTTAAACTACGATCAACTCTTTCAAAAGTTTTTGGACTCGGCAAATGTCGACCCGGAAACCTTTCCTCATAAAGTCTTCTTGCCTCCACGGAGTTGCATAATGCTTCCCCATAAATTAGGTGCATATCAGCATATTCTGCACAGGAATATTCTTCCATTTTTAAATGTTATTTCTAACGGCTTAAAACGAATACCACAATAAAATTGAATTTTTATTCTGTCACGCGCCTTTGACAAGTACTTTAAAATCAACAGGGTCTAACAACGAAAACAATAGAAAAGAACTCCATGGAGACAAGAGCAATAATAATTTGTAGATGTATTTTGGTCATAGATGTTGATTTTACAAGAAACGGCATTATTCATTCCCTTAATTCACCACCAGTAAATGTTTATGGTGAATCTGTAGGCTGGCACTAGCGGGAATGATTTTATTGTAAAAAAATAAATTTTAATTGTTGTTGTATTTGTTACCAATTTTTTTCAAAACCGATTTATCTCGCAAACCGTTCATTTTTTCGAAATAAATAAAGAGTACCATTTTTAAAGAAAAACCTTCAGAGTATCTAATAATAATATTTTCAGTTTGATAAAATTACTTCTGTCAAAATTTTGAGAAAAATTGTGATAGGGCCAGTCCGTTTCTGGACACCTGATAATAGCAAAAAGTTGATTTTAGCATCAAATCGTAGAGCTCCATGTGTAATACATACCCCTTTGACCCCCCATAACTCCGTTAGGGGGCACATTAGGAAAAAAAAATTATAGGAAGGACTAGTTTTATTTTGACCTCCCCTATATACTCCCGAGAGATTAGGAGGTACTTACCGGACACCCTGTATATTGGTATTAATTTAACCGTATATATGTATACTCGTATCAACTGCAATGTTTAATAAACAAATAAGTAATAATAAATCATAATAGCAAAATATATGTGACGAACAGACAGAATTAAATAATTGTGGTCATACGTTTAACAAGGTTTAACCTCGTTATTACTTAATAGACTTATTCGGCAATAACATAATGTACTAGTTCATTTTATGTTTCATATTTCACAGTAGACAACTATGCTGTAGGCGGTTACTTATCCGAGAGACACTTAATTGCCTTTGGGAAAATCCCTACTAAAAAGTTTCAGCAGATTTCTCCAGATACTCATTTGGCTGAAATAAAGCTAATTAGTTAATGTCACCAAGCAGAAATTTATCCATGATTTAACATTGTCCACAGTCAATAAAGAAAGGCAAGTCCTTGTTTTCCACTTAATTGAAAATATTCTTTGCGCTAAACTTTGAGAGCTCCATAAATTCATTATTTCGAAAGGGAACAATGATGAATCTGGTTGACAATAAATCTATAAAACGTTTCCATTGTTTATTATTATCATTTTATATTTTGGGAGAGTTCCAGTTCTGAAAATTATAGCCGAATGTATAAACTGAACCAGAAAGATAAAAACCGCTTGAAGGATATTGAGGAAGGAGAAATATATATGAATCACTCACGAGATTATTTTAATTCTATGCAAACTGGAAGAATTTGTAAAATACGCACATGAGAAATAATCAATAACTTCAATTGCATTTGTTAAATGGATTTTTGAATTACGAATATCTAGTCTTAAAGAACGGAAGGGTAGCTTATGCAAATACTCATAGTACACTCCAATTTATTCCAAAGAAAACTCCCTCAAACCGAAAAAAATTGTAAATACCCACATGAAAAGTATGCAATGGATGAGAAAAACTTCAAATACATTAGTTAAATGCATAATTGAAATTAAGTATATCTAGTCTTAAAGAAAGAAGGATAGTTTTTGCAAATCCTTACAAAGGGTGTCCCAAAATTCACGCAAGATATAATTTTGATAGAAAAGTTTTTATTGATTCGTAAAGTATAGTAAGTATAGTAAGTATAGGGTTATATATGGAATAGTATATCGGGTAAATGACCTACACGGCTTTGTTGACACATACGCTCTATTTTGTCGACTTTTTTCATTACCGTTTTGCATAAATGCAGTTGAATTTCGCTGATACTGCGCTCAATTTCCTCCTTCCAAGCGTGGACGGTCGTAGGTTTGTTGGCATAAACTTTAGACTTCAAAAAACACTAAAGGAAAGAGTTCAACGGGGCGCGGCGTTAAATTTCTTGATCTGTGCGGCCAATTCTAATCACCGAAACGGGATATTACACGACCAGGAAATAACTCAAATAGAAATTGAATTCTTTCTCGGGCTGTATAGCATGTGGCACCGTCTTGTTGAAACCATCACGTTAACTATTATTGCCTGACCAGTCGCATTTTCGAAGGAGAATGGTCCGATGATGCCTCCAAACAGTGACACATTGAGGATGCATTTGTTTCGCAACAACCACTAATGGATTTTCTGAATCTCAAATACGACAATTTTGTCGATCTATTCAAAAAATCAACATCTACTTGTTGTTGTTCCAAAGTTCAACAAACTTTTTTCGCTCTGCATGGTCGGTAGACATGAGTCAATCGAACTTCGTAAGCATGAAGATGCAATCTTTCATGAGAATAGGCTGTAGAAAGCTGTTCGAAATTGATGTTCCTGGACCCTCAGTAACACTGTCACGAACACTTCGATGCTTTGTGTTGAACGACTTGTTGAAGGACGACGGAGAGCGTTCAGACTCCCTGAATTGTTCACTTAATCATTTCACAGTTGATGAAATTGATTGTAGCTTCCAAACCTTCATTAGTTTTAAAATATTGCTTAACAATGAAAACGCGTTGTTCTTTCGTGCAGCGCTCTACTTTTAATAATCCAGATCTGTCAACTGTCACGCTGCCTTTTTTTTCGTTGACAACACTTTACCGCACAAATAGTGTAAAAATCAAATCTTGCGTTAATTTTGGGACACTCGAGAGTTCATTCTATTTACTCCAACGAAAACTTTTTCAAAAGGTCATGATTCTTCGTCCTTCTAATATCAAGCTTCTATATCACATACTGAAGACGAATTTTTTAACTCGCAATGTCCAATAAAAAAGAAAATTCTTGTTATTATCAGGTTGCAAGCCATATGTGCGGCTTTCCGTATCTGATAAAGGTATTCTGAAAATATATCTGAAAAATTTTGTGATAAAAAACAACTCTTCCATATCCAATCCACTTTTCATTTTTCCTTAATCACTTTATACAATATAGAAGGATTTATCTAAATATATCGTATTAGCGCAGTATACAGCAATATAACCGCTATTTGTGTTTGCCATAAATACATCATTTTAAATTTCCGACATCATTATTTCATTATTATAAAGAATTACTCGTCTGAGAATTTTTTCTAATGTTAAATTTGTCACCTATTCTCCTTAATTTTTCTTATAGTAAAGTTTCTTTGTCAGGCAAAACTATTTAAAAAAATAACACTTGACTCCTTCTATTGGTGTAAGGGTTTGATTCATTAATTTTTATTTTTTTAAGTTGGCAAAATACCAAAATAAATAAAAAGAAAATATAACTGCTAACCAGATAATATGAACTCAGGACATGGAGGGATATTATAAACGTCTGATGAATATTGGCCTGCTAGAAGAGATAACTCGGAAGCTAGAGGTTATTCGAAGGAGCCACTGTTAATTCTGTGAAGCCTAATGAAAATGTTAAAATTAGATTGGATATGATAACAGTTTTAATTTTGATTTCATTGGTTTCCAGATCTATTTCCAATTTGAAAAATTGTCTATGGACTATGCAGTTCAGTATAAAAATCGCATACAAATTATTTTGCAATTTTTTTTCAAAATTGTACATATAATTAATATAAAAACTTTAACGTGCGCATCTCTACATTTTAGACAAGTGGACAATCATAAAGAGCAGACATAATCTCGCAACATTGATGCAACAACTTAGTTGGACAGTTCAGAAGATCAAGAATCATTGTCGATTCCTAATGTTTTTTTTTTGCTTTCTTAATAGAACGTGACAAATAGAAATCATCATACATATTTTAATAATTATATTTATTAATTATAGAAACCTGTAAAGATGTATCTTTTATTCGATTTATTTCGTTTTTTTAATAGAGCTTAAAAATATCTATTATATCACATAATATTTAAATTTATTTTCAAATATCAAATCTAACCTTTTATTTCTTTTTTCATTGTCAAATTTGACAAAACCAAATTCCATGTAAAAATATTCATTGCTAATTGTAATATTACATTAATGGTATTTAACCATTCATAAACGGAGTAAACAATCTCTAGAATCACAAATAAACAAATGACGAAAAATACAAATAATGACATAAACCATAAAAACATACACAAAAAATGCAGCTTCAATCTAAAATTATTGAAATTTTTCTCAAACCTCCATTTTATTCATGTATTTATTACATGTCATTCAAACATTTTTCGTAATAGTTCTTAAATATTTAGGAAGTACATTTTTTATAAGTCTCAAATATTATCTTCTGCAGTTTTTCTTTATTGGTTAGACGTACTTTGTATATTTCTGATTTAAATGTACCTCACAGCAAAAAGTCTAACAGATAAAAGGAGCAAATTAGTTATTTCTTTATTTATGATTACATATACTATTTATCCTTTTTAGGAAAAACAGAAATGATAAAACACATTAACTTAATATTACAATTAACAATGAATATTTCTTCATGAATTTGGTAAATGAAAATTAATAATTAAAAAAAAAACAAATTGAATTGGACAATAAATATTTTCTACAAAAGTGTTTCCATTTCAAATGGTATAAACATTTATTTTGTGCAATTCACGGAGAAACTATGAGCTACAAAATTTCAACTGATAGTGAAAGATTGCCTTACATTATCTATAATCGAACTTCAATTTAAAACTCCATAAAAGTGTAGAAAATATGTATTACAAGAATTTTATAGAATGAATGAATGTTCCAAACTAAGTTCATCAGATATACATTTGTCGTTTTAGTCTTCACCTTCACCGTCGGGATGTAATACCAGCAATCATGAAGTAGCCCTACGCATATAAGTAAATTTTGAGATATTTACACTTACATATACAACACACAGCCAGTAATCTAGCAGCATCATCTGGAGGGTCGCACTCGGGGAAAAAGGGTTTCATCACATACTGACTAAATGTCAATGCTACAATAGCTTGCGAACAGGGCCTTACAATCATGCATTCAATCCACAAGCGAATAAAGGCAACGAATGGTCCGAAAGTTTCCATGATGTAGGCGTAATCGGCACCGCTTTTCCGGATCATCGTTCCAAGCTCGGCATAACAATACGCCCCCACCTGAAAAAGAAGAATATGACAATTCGGTAAAATGTTTGCCTATAAATACAACTCAATAAACAGCGTTTCTGCTGTTACTGATCTATTTGCAGAACACCTTCTGACAGATTAAAACCTATTCGCACTATGCATACCGTTACGCTATGGTGCAAATGAAAGGAATAAATTCATTATTTCGTAAATAGTTGACTTTGAACAAAAATTCTGAGACAGGTCAATTTTTATTTAAAAAAATGCGTTCTATGAGATATTTGTTTTACATATGACGTCATCTGTGTGCAGCGATGACGTCATTGATGTTTTTGTTATACTTTTTTCCTGGTAAGATATCTAATAAATTTTTACCTGCCCAAAAGTAAATGACATAAAAACCCTTAAGGAGAATAAAATACACATCACATTACATTACTAGTTTCTTACTTGATTTTTTGCCTTTTCAAAAAACGTAAATGTATTATCAAGAAGGGTATATTCGAATTGACTTAATTCGCGTTTCTGTCAAATAGTCAATGTATTAAAACTCGTTTTTATCAACATTAGTCTTTCTCAAATGGAAAGAATTGACATTCTAATTGGTTGGAAGACGATTTTGATACACGAGTCAAATTTGTGAAAATAACCGAAATCAGATATTTCTAAAATCTATTTTTCCTGATGTAGTTACATTCCTCCTAAATAATCGTGTAAACTGTCAGTCACTGAAAATCGACATGGACGCAGGAGTATTACACTCAATGCTCAAAGAAAGCGAATGTTTGTGCCGAAATAATAGATAATAGGATTATAGGACCATACTTTTTCGAAGGAACCTTAACAAGTCCTCGATATTTACAGTTTCTGCAAGACGATTTGAATCTACTTGTTTGCATCAACTTTAGCAAGATAGTACACCTCTACACTATGGTGTATTGGTAAGAAACTACTTGGGAAACGTCATTCGAGACAGGTGGATTGCAAAGAAGATCAATTGGATATCCATCTATATCTCCAGATTTAATCTTTTAGATTTCTTTTTATGGCGATACTTAAAATGTAAGAGATACCAAAATAGACAAAATCTACATTATTCATTCAAAGAACGCATTCCGACGAAGATGGCACAAATAACTCAGAAAGTTATAGACAAAGTTCGGGAAGATGCCTAAGGAGACTATCATCTTTGAAAAATTGAACGTATCAGTTATCAATCAACTACTCAAGAAATTAGATGCTATGAAGATTATTCATACATATAAAATTCCATCAAAAACTAACAAGCGTCGTCGAAATTAGAAAAGCTCTAAGGAATTTCAGCTGTCAAAAATAATGTGACATCCCAGAGAGCCTAAATAATACTTTATATTTTCAAATTGATTTTCCTAAAATGTTGGATCAATTAATTTGCTCTATTTACTCAAAAATTAAATGTACGTGTTGAATCTATTCATCAGACTACATTTCAATCAAATAAATACGAATTTATATAAACTTCAATTATTCTGATTTTCACCCACCCTTAACTGTTAAAAATATACCTAACTTAGTAATAGTTTTTGGACTTTTAACCATGAACGCTGCATTCTACGAAAATAAATGCTTTATTTACAAATAAAATAAGGTTGTCTGCGATGTCAAATTACTTTTATTTCCTGTTAGTTCAAACCGTACAGAACTTTTATAATTCTGACCCTACTAATTAGTTTTTAGTAAAATTTTATAAGACCTTGAATAATTAGATCAAAAACTGTGCCCAACCGTATAAGGTTTAAAGAAACCTTGGAAATCATTTTAGAATCATCATGTTTTGTTGTTTGTTTGTTTTAAAGCTGAATTATCACCGAATGTTTGCCGTAATACCGCTGTTGCACTATGTATCTATGTAACTGTAAAATATTAATTTAATTAATAATAGAGTTGAGAAATTTATGTACTCTCATGTCAATATCAAATTATATATTTGCAAAGTAAGAGCATTAAATTACAAAATAGTGTAGTGTTTTACTGACCTCTCCAGTGCAAAAAAAACATTGGTCATTGGTTTTATAACGTTCACGACTTCTAGACTTTTAGACAAAATAATTGAATACAAGACTAGAAATATACCTACGTCTCAATGACCTTTTTAAATATAACATACAATACATGTTTGCAGATTTTGAACAAAGTATTTAAAATACTTAAAAAGTTTTCTCCAACTTATATACTCGTAGGTACACATTGTTTCGTATTTCAAAGAATAATCGAGAGAATAGGGGATACTCTCAGGAAATGCCACCTGGTATATGTACAGAATTTTTTTTAAATAAAAAGTTAACAAAACTTACTTTACGCATATTCCCAATATGATTTCATTTTCTCAGAGGCGGCGCGTGGCGCCGCGGAAATGGTGAAATAGTACAACATATGTTGTACTATTGTTCTATTTTTTTTAAGAACGGCATTTTAACCCATAGTAATTGTTATTGACATTAATTATACAGGGTGGCAAAATATAGTTCCACAACAGATTATTTAGGCAAAAAGACTTTCTAACCATTAACCAAAATTTGTAAACTAAATTACTCCCCTATATTTTTTTGAATACGCCTATGTTTCAAATGTATTGGTTTTGGATCAAGCATTTCTTTCATATAATTTTCTCACCCCACCCACATAAAATTTTTATTTGGAGCTTAGTTCACAATATGTGACTTCCTTGAAAACGTTATATGAACTTATTTCATATTTTTTTATTTCTCATTTTTTCTTAACCAGTGAATTAGGCATTACAAAATTATTTTTGCATGGTATCGATTCGAATGTTTCTGCTTAATATTTAACTGCCAAATTAGAATTGGGATTATTTTTTTTTTAATTGTCATTAGCACAAAATACAGAGCCTAGCCCGAGAATAACAACGATAAGTCAAAGATTCCTAGCTAAGTCTAAGGAAGTGAAAGTTAATTCGGTTATTGGCGACAATCAGTTACACAGGCCAGGGCATAACAACCGACTAAGCATCGTACTTTAAAAATATTTTTCGATTCCTTATATTTCTTAAATCTCGAAACTCCGATCAAAAATTCAAGAAAGCTAACTATAGGTGAAAATATTTTTAAAAATTTACTACTTGGTATAAGAAACAATATCTTTGAAAAATAACCATGTAACTTGCAAATAAAGAAATGATATATTTGAGCTAATTATATTTTGTGCTCGAGATTTTCAAAGTAGCATTAGCACTCCTTCATTTAAATACACCTCTCTATAACATTTTAATCGTTCTTTTGGAATATCTGTTTTATTTTTTTTACAGAATGTTTCATAAATTTTATATTTTTTTCTGCTAGAATATTTTTTTAATTTGTTATATTTGACTGTGTAATATAATGTCTATGTTTTATACAATATTTCGCTAAACAACAAGAAGTAAATATTTTGTCTTTGCACCGTGATGCGGGCTTTGGACGTACTGTATTCACTTTTTGACGTTCGAAGTGGGAAACTGAAAAGTAGGGATAAAATCGTAAACTTATGCAAATAATGAAATAAATATTACACCGAATTATTTTCTAAAGCATTACGTAATAATATTAATTATTTTAAAATAAAATGAACATCGATTGATCAGTTGTTATAGAAAAACCGTATAGAATAGATTATATTCAGACGATTATACAGGGTGTCCCCAGTTCGGGTTGCCTATACCTGAAATGGATACAAAATTTCAATTGTCAAAAAAAATCATTCTTCATAAAAAATTTTTGCTTGTCCAGAAACCCTTGGCAAGATAGTCATTTGTTCAATTTAATGTACAGGGTGTACAAAAATTTGGAAAAGATAAAAACAGTGAAGAGTAAAGTACCTTAAATCTTAACGTTGCGCGAAAAAGTAATGGGGAAAAGTTGCTTGGAATTAAATTTTATTTTTAAATATGAAAGCATGGCCTTCTAGTTAATACTAGACATTCTGGGATATTCTAGGACTGTACTTATTTTTTAATACTTTCGGAGAAGCCATTCTATTTAAAAAAATATTGCTTTATTGAAAAACAGATACACATGTTTGCATATTAATAATTTATTTTTTATACAGGGGGATCAAAAACCTCAAAAACATTAAACCAACATTTATTTTGAGAACACAGTAGAATCAGTATGTACGCGCCATTACAACACTATTCTACATGAAGTCCGCCAAGTTCAATACATCTCTCCAATCTTTTTCTAAATGCAGCGTAGGTCGAATGTATAATTTCTTCATTTACTTGGGCAATAGCTTCAATTATCCTGTTTTTCAAGAAATCAACATCGCGTTGCACTGGTTCTCTATACACTCTTTCTTTTAAGAAGCCCCAAAGAAAATAATCAAGCGGCGACAAGTCAGGGGACCTTGCTGGCCAACAAATAGGACCATATCTTCCTATCCACTCCTCTCGAAATTTTCTGTTAAGCCAATTGGAGACTAGAATTGTTGAGTGAGCGGGACATCCGTCTTGTTGGAAATGCGCTTTTTGTCTATATTCCAAACGTTCTTCTTCTAATTCTGATCAGAAAAACATGTCTAGCATCTCCAGGTACGTATATTTATATATACTTTATTCTTCACTATTTTTACCTTTTCCAAATTTTTGAACACCCTGTACATTAAATTGAACAAATGACTATCTTGCCAAGGGTTTCAGGGCAAGCAAAAATATTTATGAAGAATGATTTTTTTTGACAATTGAAATTTTGTATCCATTTCAGGTATAGGCAACCCGAACTGGGGACACCCTGTATAACGATTTAAAATTACAAAAATCCGAAAGAAACTTGGCACATGCTAGATTATCGATTGCACGGAGACAATTTATATCGTCCCAATCATATGCGTGAAAAGTGAGAATACGTTTATTTAAAACAGTTAAAAATCACTTTAAAATACATAAAATAGGTACGTTACTCCTTTTCGATATAGATAATTTGAACCAATTTCAAAAACATTTGAAATAAACATTTTTACATACAACGTTGAAACTGAAAATAAAAAATGGTATTTTGGAAAATGAAATTTGTTCAATGTGTCAGCAGAAAATTAAAGCAATTTATGGCACTTTTGATTTTCGATAAATTCATCCCATAAATTTTCAAAACTCTTCTTCTATATTCAAAAATCGCGTCTACGGGACATCGCTACAGACCATGGTTGCCAATTAGATCATCGTAATTGGTTCAAGAAATACCTCTAGAAGGCCTACACAAGTATATAAAAAGAAATTAATTCGGGTCATCCGTTCTAAAAAAAATAGAAGAGTATCCAGGTTCTTACAGGGCCACACTGTACCTATATGAAAAATTGTATTTTTTATGTTTAATAAATGCATATATTAATTTTCAGTACATTCGCCATTTGAATTGAATTTATTTATCAGGTGGTATTAAGAGATTGTATCGGTTCAGTTACTATTAAAATATCATCAAGGTTATACTGTGGTAAGATAACATAACTACCGATATAAAAAATGAATACCGATTTTTAAGAAATTATTTGTATCTCATGTAAATTTTCAAAATCAGTTATTTTTAGATGACATGAATACTTGAGAAATATACGAGGCGGCAGAAATATACAAGATGATATACGCAGTAAAACATTGAATGTTAGTTTTCGCCCTAAAATAACACTTAAAATATTCATAATATTTAATCTTCTATACTCAGTATAAGTAATTATTATAAGCATGTATACTTTTCTGTTATTATGGGGTATCCTATTTTCGTAAATAATTAATATATCTACTTTTACTTCTTTTGGCATAGTACTTCCGAATGTTTATCCATTGTTGGTAATGTTAAGAAGGAAGTTCGTTCCTTTAAGATTTTGTTTTTCACACAGTAATGTTTTTGATCTCAATTGTTCTCAATAATTTTTTAAGTAATTTATTTTTAACAAATTACTTTAAAAATCAACTAAAATATGATAACAAAGTGCAGCGGAAAAAAATTTGTGAGTACTGATTAACATTTCAATTAGGCAACACACGACACCCCCGAGGCGAAGAAAGAAGAGCGCCAGAAGTAAGGGCCTCAGCTAGAACAGGAAGAGGTCCCACGAATCGATCGAATCCGGCCGCATCAGCGGTTCAGAATGACGCGTCCGGGTCTACAGATATGGCGAAAGAGCGATAGTCCTGCTCGACCCCGCCTCATCCAAAATCATTTTTCCTGACAAGGATATTGGCGCGAACACTTGATACCCTTATGAAGCAGTTTTTATGATAGAGGTAAGGAACACAAATAAATTTGTAATTATGGAAATTTCTAAATATTAGAGAAATTCTAGCATTGATCAGTTTTAACATTTTAGTGGGGTTGGACAAAATGTGATATCAAGGTGCAGTATAAACTCGATTATCCGGACCTTGACGATCCGGATCTCTCTCTTATCTGGAACTCTCCGTTTCCGAGGACATTGTTGTGAAGTCAGCAGATGATGATCGCTCAATCAGCAAAATATGCGCGCGTAAACCGAATAGTTCAACTACAACGATCGATTGATTATGGAATCGTCCATATGCGATAATCCTACACATTTTGTAGTCCATTAGTTTTTTGTTTTACAATGTTTAAATACTTTGTTTGAATGGCACATAAAAGAAGGAATATTTATTTTAAATTATGTTTCTATATTTTTGAACAACATAATAAAAAGCGCCTTAAATGAAATAAAATACGTACTCCAATAATTATTACCTATATCATGCATTGTGTTATCCGGATACCGTCCAGAATTGTACATAATAACTGTATTAGATTTTCATTCTCTAAATAAGGCATCCGTAAGTGAATGGGCCTATTTAAAGAGTACCTACTACCAAGAATGATTGGATGAAAATAAATCGATATAGTTACCACAGTATAATTTTGCGAGTAAGGGCTTCCAAAAATATCTTTTGATTACATTTTTTAATCTCCATAATTTTTCAAGATGTCAATGAAATTTTTACCCAATATAAAGAGGTCGCTAAGAATACTTGAACCAGTCACTTGATGCAACTTTCCAGAAAAAAATTGACTTCAATTTCTTACCGCAGTTGTAAATTAAGGATAATCAAGTTGTTCGAGGCATCCTATTAAACTTGAAGATTTGTATCCATATCAATTATTTTTTAGACTAACACACCTTTATTCAAATGTCAGGGCCTAATGAGATATGTTACAGACCCTAGAATGTGATTCCGCGAAACTACATTTAGACCTATACAAGGTGTGGCTATAAATTAACGAGATGCTGTAAAACTTTTTATTTTAAATTTATACATGCGTAATTATTGTCCCCTCCTCTATCCCTATACCTCTCCATACGAATATTCCATTGATCAAAACAATACTGTAAGTCTTTTTCTGTACACTCGTTCATGAGGCTTGCCGATTTTTCTTTCACAGCTTCAACGGTTTGAAATCTTGTTCCCTTTAATGCAGATTTGGCCTTGGACGACAGATAAAAGTCACATGGTGCCAGGTCAGGCGCATAAGGCGGATGGTTTAACACAGGGACTGAATCTTGACAGACAATGCAGTGTGAGCCGGTGCTTTGTCCTCATGAAGAGTCCATGACTTTTTTCCACAATTCGGTTTTTTTTCTGATTTTTTTCACGGAGTTCAGCAATAACCTAGAGGTAGCATGTTGATTAATAGTTTGATCTTCAGGAACCAAGTGAAGCTATACAATTCCATACATATCGAAAAAAAAACATCATCGTTGCTTTAAATTTTGGTTTACTCATTTGAGTTTTTTAACTCTTGGTGAATTTGGGCTCTTCCAGTGTATGGATTGACTCTTAGTTTCTGGATCAAAAGTGAAAATCCAATATTCATTTTCAATGGAATTTAAAGTACAAATATTTTTGACACCATTTTGGCCCAAATTTTTTGCATGTTCAAATTCTCGTGCAAAATTTGCTTTACACAATTTCAGTTTCAACAGTAACACGAATAGTTAACCGACGGCGACGGTTAGATATTTTTATCCGTTTTTGACGTGGCAGGGCGTTCCGGCCGTGCGTCATCTTCAACGTTCTCTGCCATCTTGGAAACCCTTAAATCAATCAAAAACCTGCGCACGTGATAAACATTCATTGCCATATACTTCTCTTAATAAAAGATAGGTTTCAGTAGTTTCATATGAAATTTCACGACAATTGGTTGCTCTATTACAATACATATTTTTCAGCAGAACAAAAAAATAGATCTCATACAAGCGAAGGCCACGGCTAACTAAGATGTCTGCACACGCGGTAAGGGCGGCAATAGAAAGAGGAGGCTTCACGTTACACAGCTGTCGGTCATACGACTTATGCGTAGTTTTTATTTTATTTTATTTAATACACTGTTCAACAGATACATACTACCCAATTATAGAACATGGATTTTACAGACAATAATAAAAGAAATGCATTATTTACAAACAAAATTAAAAGGAACAAGAAATACAAACCAACATAAAAAAGAAGGAAATAAATAAAATCTATACACTAAATAATACACATAAATGAACATTACAATTACATATTTGAAACTATCAGACATTAATAATAAAATATTTTTCATTAACGCTGCAATTAAAAATATCTACAGAATTTTTATTACAGTTATTGCAGATTTCATAAAGTGTTTGAGTACATTAGTACGAGGAGTTGGTAAATAAAATGTTCCGTTTTCTCTAGATCCAAGTCTAGGTATAGAAAATGATAATTTGGTTCTAAATTCCTGGCAGTCAGCCAAATTACGTAAAATTTTAAAAAGAAAGACCTGCGAAAAGTATTTCCGTCTTTTTTTAAGGGTAATAAAGGAATGTCTACTTAAAAGGCCCTCATGAGGATATCCGATATGAGGATAGTAGGCACCAGATTTAAAATTTTAAAATTTAAAAAATCGACGAATTGATCCAATTTATTAATGTGGACACCACTTTCGATCTAACGTAACTAAAGTAAATAATCTTTATGACATCTAAGCTTGAAAAATCACGGCAGTTGCGAACTAAATAAATAAATAAATCCATATGCTCTATTAGCTTCGGAGACAACAGTATCAATATGATTATTAAATTATAGTTTTTCATCAAATACAACGCCCAGGTTTCAAATGTTTTCGGTCTTGACAAAACGTCATTATCAATGCTGTCATTAAACATAATGCGATTGAACTTGTTGGAGAAAGACATGACATTACATTTTTCCGTATTTAACATTAGCCTGTTATTATTACACCAAGACTTTATATTAAGAAGGTTTTGTTGAATATAGTCATTAATGTTGCGAACTGAGCTGTATATTTTCACATCATCGGCATAGAGGAGAAAATTTACATCTATGTTCTTAACTAAATCGTTAATGAATATAATGAATAGTAAAGGTCCAAGAATAGAACCTTTAGGAACTTCTGATGTAGCGACATACTGAATCAATTTATACCCATTATAAACTATATACTGTGTTCTGTTGTCTAAATAAGATTTGAAGAAATTCATTAAGGCCCCTGATACGCCAACCTTTTCAGGTTTTTTTGTTAAATTTGGGCCTTCAACGGCTTTTTTGAGTTCGTTTTTTCCGGGTTTTTCGGAATTTGGGGGCCCCGGCTCTGGGATCATGTTAAGCTAGATAAGGTCATAAAATAATGTGTCTATCATTTTTCAATCGGTCCGATATTTTTCGAGATAAGGCAGTTTTAAATATCCAAAAATAATAAAAATTTTCAATATTTAATCATTTGATAAGCAATTATGACAAACGAATTGTTCAAAATTTCCACCACCTGCTGCTAAACATGCTTCAGCACATTGTGCTGCAGCTCGAACGGAGTTGTGTGCCTACCATCTTTGGCGTTACTTGTTGTATTGTTTGAAACAGACATCTCTCTAACAATTAATGACAATTCAGAAAACATTTATTAATACTTTGGCATCGTTAGAGTGCAGTAAAAGTACCTGTCAATACAAACTGCAAAATAATAGGCCACAATTATTTAAATCGTGAATAGTATGATATGGTGATGGCTCTTGGAGCTTCAAATAATCGTGCAGGTGAAGCAGTGCGGTTGGCATGGCAGAGGCGACCCATTTGCTTGGCCACCTCGTTCTCCAGACCTAATGCCATGTGATTTTTTATTTTGGGGCTTCTTAAAAACGTTGGCGTACAGAACACCAGTGGCAAATTTGAATGAATTGCAGTCAATACAACAAATAATACCAAAGGTGATACGCAACTCCATTAGAGCAGTAGCACAATGTGCTTAAGTATATTTAACAGCAGACGGTGGAAATTTTCAACAATGGTTGTAACTCGTTTGTCGTAATTGTTTATCTAATGATTGAAAATTGAAATTTAGAAATATATATTTTTATTATTTTTGTAAATTTGATACTGCTATATCTCGAAATATACTGGTCTGATTGAAAAATCATAAAGACACTTTTTTATCACATTATTTAGCTTAATATGATCCCACAGTCCGTGTCTGCGAATTTTGTAACACCCTGTATGACATCAGTTTGTAAATTGTTGTCTATAGAATCGGTTATAAATTGCATAACACTGATCAAGTTAATACAGTAGAACATCCTTTCATAAAACCGTCTGTAGTAGCATCAATGTCATTATTTTATAGCCACACCTCGTATATCAGTTCACGTTGGCTTTTGGTCGAATTGTAAATAAATTTAAATGCAAATTATTTTAATTTAAAATATTTATTAACTTATGCTGTTATTTTATATGATAATCATATATCAAAATAATATTTATTTATTCTTGATTGTATATTGACAGAATAATTAAATTAAATAGTTTTAAAATTGACACTTGTAATATGATTTAAATAACCATATTTAGTGGAAGTTGTTTTAAAATTACTAAATGAAATTTCATTTCAAAAGTTTTGTCGTATCCATTATCTGGTCTTAATTGCTGTGAAAAATTATTTCTGAATAATTTTGAACTATGAAAATGGGAAATAATTTAATGATGAAATTCTTGAAGTCTAAGTGGTTGTTCTATTATATCCCTAAAGTAGGTCATAAAGATCTTTAGTACAGTGCGTACGCTAAGATTACGACATACATAATTTTATAAAATAATATATCATTACGTTATACAGGGTGTCCGGTAACTACGGGGAAAAAATGAATGGTTGTATAGAGCAGGTCAAACGAGTGCTAGTACTTCATATAAACTTTTTACCTAGGTGCCATTGTTGATGAGTTATTGTCACTCAAAGAATGAATATTGCCCATAATTTCTAAAGGGTTACTTTGATTAACTTGAAATTTGGGGGATCAAAGCAATCATTCAAATGTATCTTTGTACATTTAAAATTGAATCAAATATTTTTTATTATACAAGGACGGTCGAAATTATGTTCTAAAATTTACGCAACTTTGACAGAGCTGTCAAATTTGATATTTCGCCCTCGCAGGCAGATATCCCTGTTACTTTTCTACAAAAAAGGTATACTTCATGACTTATGAAAAAATGAACGGTTGTCAAGATAATTAAATTTTTGTATTTTGTGTATAGCCACAACCGGGGACACAAATGAAACATATGGATTAAATGAGGTTACTCAGTAAATGCTCGATATGTCCTCCATCTAGTTCAATGCACTTCCTTATTCTTTTAAGATTATTTTGTTACACTCTAAATAGCATTTGTGGATTCTGTTTAATTTCATTATAATGATGTTCTATTCTTGCCATCAACTATTCTCTTGTATAAACCGGAGTTGAATACACCAATTCTTTTAGGTAAATCCACAAAAAAAAGTCAAGGGGGTTAAGATCTGGTGACCTAGATGCCCATAAGTGTGGTCCGCCTCGCCCAATCCACCTATCACCAAATGTTGCGTTGAGGTAATTTCTAACTTCACGACTGAAGAGTATGAAATACATCTCCTCTCTTGTTTGCAATAGTGCTGGCAAAAACAGGAAAAAAGTGAAACCGGTTAACCGGGTTGCGTTAAAACCGATTTCAGATAAAACCGGTTAGTCGAATAGTTGCTAAAACCGGTTATTCGAATAACCCGTTACTTGAATCGCCAAGTTTACGAAGAAATCGATCTCCAAAAAAAAGGTCAATTGCAATCGGACAAATCGATGTCTAAAAAAAAAAGGAAGTAGATCATCGAATAATCGGTTATTTGAATAATCGGATATTTGAAGATTCGAATTACCGAATAATCGGTTTCCGGATATTTGAAGAATCGAATAACCGAATAAGCGGTTTTCGGATTTCATAAAAATCCGAATTATCCGAAACCGGTTAACCGACTACCCAAAAAACCGATTTCAGTTGCCAGCACTAGTTTGCAATGGCACATTTTCTAGTAGTAGATTTAGATCGTATTGTAAAAAATTCAAATATCGGGCACCGTTTAGTCTATCCGGTGAGAAAAAGGGGCCTATTAATTGGTTACCGATTATTCCTGCCCATACATTAACTATGAATCTTTGTTGGTGTTTGCCTTGAATGACTAAATGATTGTTTAATTTATAGCATTTTAAATTATTATTGGCTGACGTGAGCAAACCGTTTATTTGTTGTCTTTATATGAGCGAAAATATATAAATATGGCAACATTGCATCTAGGGCGCTTTGTTCATATCGTAGCCGGCTGACGTCAGCCGGTCAGTAACAGCCTGAAAAGGGGGTTAAATAATGATTTGAATTTTTATTTTTTTCTTAAATATGCATTTAAATTTTTTTTAATCACGCCATCGTATTATAAGTACTAGAGTTTGCAATCCCGCAGTCTTTGTTTTTCAGCTGGAAATTTGCGGTAAATTCGCCTTTACAGCGGGATCCCGCTGTAATTCCCGCGAGAGATTTAAAAATATATATATTTGATGAAAATAATAATGCTATTATTGTGGAATGTTTATATTTAATCAAATGAAATATTAATAATTATTGGTATTTAAAAATCAACAGATAAGCATTATATACATTAAAAACTATGTTTATTAACTAAGAATCAACAGAAATCAACGCATCAATAATATA